>NC_065407.1:13042307-13346538 GCF_024362695.1 Pectinophora gossypiella
CATAATTAATTTAAATCATGTTATAAAAATATCATAATTATGTCATATTCGCAGGCGAATAGGTAGATTTCGTTACTATGCGCTAACATTAATATTGTTCATAGATGTATTTTTGATGGTAACCGTTTTTAAAAGGATTTTTTATGAATTTGATATAATGTAATCTACTGATGTTATATAGTAATACTAAAATACTTTCAAATCATTAAATAAATAAATCATGTTTAATATTGTGTAGTATACGGGGTGTTAGTGACAACGTAACTAATACTGAGGGGGATGATTCAGACCATGATTCTAAGTTAATATGAAGTGGAATTTCCTGTCGAAAAATTCATGTTTTTTTTTTTATTATTTACAGATGCATACTCTAGCGACGGAAAATTCCACTTGATAACTCATCCCTCTAAAGTTTTCGTTACGATGTCTCTAGGTTCGAACTGTATTTTCGATGGAAGGGTAAGACGACCTATCTAACGAATTGCCGACTTGTTTCTCTGCCCACCTCGTTAGAGATTATGGACGTATGTAATTAACTATGTAGAAAATCGCGATGACAGTTAACGGTCCGACTATTTTCACCCTTCTCTTACGATAAGTGCAAGAAAGAGACAGCTAGTTTTGGCAACATTATCCGTTGAACAAATGACTAATTATTTTAAAAAATAATTGTAATTGCATATTTGCGAAATCTACCTAATAATTATATTTGAGAAAGAACCCAGTACGTACTTGCTTCATTTTCTGAATACATTGATGTTAAATTAATTATGGTTTATCATTTCCAAATCGTATGTAGGTAAACTTGTATAAATCTAAACTAAGAGTCAATAATAGATAAAAATAGATATTGCATAGCCACCATGTAAACCACGATTAAGCATTTAAAACATAAGCAAGTCTAAAAGTAAAATATATCAGCATTTTCCCTCAGCGCTGAAGGAAAACATCGTGAGAAAACCCACATTCCAGAGAAATACGTTTCAGAGGTATGTGACCTAACCTGTAATGGGCTAGTATTTCCTTGGCGGGTTGCAAGGTCAGACAATCGCTTCAATAAAAAAAACAGGACTTGTCTTTCAGGACAAGCGAACCCTCTGTGTTAAACTGGATAACGTTAGGGCATAGAGCAACACGGACCTCCGTGGGCCGCTAGGGAGATGATGATGGATATCAACACTCTAGCTGTTTGACGAGACAAACTACTTTTTAAAGATAGATGAATAAATAACACGATGACAATGTCGCCGACAGCTGACATGATGAGGTCATGACTTATCTGTCTAGCAGTCAAGACTAATCGCCAAAAATGTAATCAAAATTCCAGTTACCACTCAATTTTAAAATAGTAAAGATGCCTACTTCCCCCCTGGGTGTAATCAGCTGGCCTCAGAATCCGGTGAACGTGTTAGAAGGCTTGCGACGCACCGAGAGATCGATGCTTAGCCCCACGACCGTGGTATCATGACCGAAGTGAAAACAACTCCTTCCGAAGAAAATACTTTAAATTCAAAGGGGTATAAACTAATAAAATTCATAGGCGAAGGTGCTTACGCTAAGGTATTCCACGAATCTTTAATGTAAGTAATTTAGTTGCTACATAGATACCAACATTAACAACAAATATGCTTTCAATCCAAATCAGGTGTTTTTAACGGAATACGCAGGAAAGGAAGACACTACCAAAGCGTTACTTGCATGCAAAATTATAGAAACTTCAAAAGCTCCCAAAGATTTCGTTGTGAAATTTTTACCACGAGAGATCGATGTTCTTATACGGTTAAACCATCCCCACCTCATACATATACACAGTATATTTCAGAGAAAAACAAAGTATTACATTTTTATGCGATTTAGCGAAAATGGTGACCTTTTAGGTTACATTCTAAAGAACGGCTGCGTATCTGAGAATCAGTCCCGAGTGTGGACGCGGCAGTTGGCGCTAGGGTTGCAATATCTCCACGAACTCGAGATAGCACACAGGGATATTAAATGCGAAAACGTTCTTTTGACTGCGAACTACAACGTCAAATTATCTGACTTTGGCTTTTCGCGGTTTTGTGTGGATGATAACGACGACCCGATTCTGAGCGAAACGTATTGTGGGTCGATGTCCTACGCTGCGCCGGAGATCCTGCGAGGCAAGCCGTACCTGCCGAAACCGACCGACCTCTGGTCGCTGGGAGTCGTGCTCTTTGTTATGCTGAATAAATCAATGCCTTTCGATGACACGCGTATGCGCAAGCTTTATGAGCAGCAAATGGGCAAGAAGTATCGTTTTCGCTCCCGTGTCGCCAGTGTCCTGTCGCTCGAGTGCAAGACCATAGTGAAGCATCTTTTGGAACCGGATGCCGGTCTCCGCTACACCGCTACTCAGATCCTCAACTCCGAATGGATTGCTATGGACAGTAGACTTACCAGTAAGTGAATTTTCTTCGTCTCTCTGAGCAGTGGTCGTTTTATTAGGGGTTATTTCTGGAACCTGATTTATTATATCTTGCACCTAAAGGAATACGTGATTCGACTGTATGTGTAAGTTTGTCAATTGATTTCAGCTTTAAATGCCGTTGAAGCTGCAGCTTTCAAGCGAGCTAAAGAAGAACGTCGAAGGATTTCCGACACACACAAAACTCAAGCTAAAGTCAAACAAGGAGACATTCTTGAAGCTGGTGCTGCCAGAGGTTCTGTTTTTAGGGTAAATATCACCACATAACCTTTTGATGATAATAATAATATTATAACACTATTCATTGATTTAGTAATAAATCCGCACGCGTGGACTTCAGATATCAAATATAGCGTAAAGCACTCAGGAATAATGTAAAAGGTGAAATAATTTTTATGAAGAAATAATCAGTTCAGTAGTTTCAGCGATTAGGTATTTCCTACAAGCTCACAGATCTTTTTAATATTAACATAACATAACAAATACTTTATTGCACAAACAGGAAAAAACAAAATACAAAACAAAAGAGAAATAGAATTAGTACAATAGGCGGCCTAATAGTGTAGTTTTAGTAGATTTACCCACAGCTTCTACATGATACTTCAAATAATTTTATTATCAAACTTGTATGTTATACTAAACGCGTAACCAATCCTGACAATAAATAAGTAAACATCGTTCAATATTTAATCTGTTTACTACACATTATTATTTAATGTTTAATACTTAATTTGCAGGCAAGTGAAATGATAAGATCTCTTGCGAATATAACTGCTAGGCAAAGTAAATAGATGGAGGGCAAATCTAAGGTAACTATTACTTTATTTATATTAAAATTGTTTCTTTCCCGGCAACAACAAATGAAAGATTTTTATATTTAGATTCATCACAACACTGAAGAAGATTTAAAATTATCGGGTTCTGAGCAACTGACTCTTGCTGCGCGAGGCTATCGAGTTATAAAAAAAGTTAACGAAGGATCCTACGCCAAGGTAAATATACAAATTTAAAAAAAAGTTAAATTCCTTCAAATATCTAAATAATAATATTTTCCTAATAGGTGTATCTTGCTGAATACAAGAATCCAAACAAGAACGATAAGTTGTCCGTTTTAGCGTGCAAAGTTATAGACACCAACACAGCACCTAAAGATTTCGTGAAAAAGTTTTTACCTCGTGAAATAGAAATGTTGATAAAACTAAGTCACCCGCATCTCGTGCACACACATAGCATCTTTCAAAGGCGTTACAAGTATTTCATATTCATGAGATATATGGAACATGGAGACCTGTTGGAACATATTTTGCAAAAGGGAGCCGTGCCGGAGGACCAGGCCAGGATATGGACGCGGCAGCTCGCTCTAGCCATACAGTACATGCACGAGCTCGAAATCGCTCACAGAGACATAAAGTGCGAAAACGTTCTTCTAACAGCCAACCAAAATGCAAAGCTATCAGACTTCGGGTTCGCCCGCATGTGTGTCGACAAAAAATTAAAAGATATCCACAGTGAAACTTTCTGCGGTTCATTATCTTACACCGCTCCAGAAATTTTACAAGGCTCTCCGTATTTACCAAAACCTACCGATATATGGTCGCTGGGTATAGTTGTCTACGTCATGCTCAACAGAGCTATGCCATTTGAAGACAAACACATCAAACAGCTGTACCAGGCGCAAATTAATAGAAATTGGAAGTTCCGTTCGCGCTACATTGACACGCTATCAGAGAATTGCAAACATCTTATTACTTTAATGTTGGAGCCTAATTATCAAAACAGAATTAAAGTTGAACAAATAATAAACGGCGAATGGATTGCAATGGATTCTAGATTATTAGGTAGGTATGGAGTTACATAATATTACAGCAATAAGTATTGAGCTTATTTATTAACGAGATATTTTTGCAGAGTGGACAACACAAGAATCATTAGCTTTTAAAAAGGCTAAAGAGCAAAGGACTCAGCTTCAAAAAAACTTGGAAGCCCTTGAAACAGCAAAAGAACCAGAGAAGGAAAAGGACATGGCAAACATACCAGAGACATCCATAATGAAAAATACAATAGACGTGACCCGAGCTAGCGGCTCCACATCTTCTTGGTGAATGGAATATTTCTTGAATGGCCTGATTCTTTGGCAAATTAGCAAGATGGAGGTTTGCGACATTTCGACTACTAAATCTAAATACATTGTATTACGGCAACGAAAACATTTATTTATGTTCTTGTTGCCGATCTGCCACCTAAATACTAGGTACCTAGGGTGACCTTTGAGTCGCCTGAAAACTTTTGTCCTAATTTTATTTGGCCGCCTTAGTCTATTTTGATTGTACTATCGTAATTAGGCCTAAAAGTGTAATTAATTTCTAATATTTAATGCCCTTATACTCTGTAGATATCCTCTATGTAGGCTACGAATAGAAATCAAATGTGAATATGACTTGTCGTGAATGTTGCGTTCCAAATACAAAGGTCCGCCGTTGGACCGTGCTCTATAGCAAAGTGCTATGACTTCTCAAATGAATAATTCTATTATACGTACTTCTTGCTCAACAATGCTTTATGGAACTATTGTAGTGAAACTTCGAAAAAAGACTGAATACTGGCATATTACGGCGAGTGTCAAAAGGACAGACGTCATTATACCATTGAAGATGTAATTGATAATAACAACATGAAAATTTACAAGTACACTAAAATGAAGACCCGATAGAAGAACCACAAATATCATGCACCCACAACTCCCTATTATGCTACCATCAAAGGTAAAAATGAAATTGCAATAGTATGGCTGATGCAGCGGTAACCCAGTCCGACCTCAACATACTTCAAGAAAGAGGATTCATTTTAGAGAAGATGGTAGGAGAAGGGTCTTACGCCAAGGTAATGTATTTCTTACATTCGTTTATTTTATAACATAAGATCTTTCACCGTTTGGGGTAGGCAAAGACTTTTACTTGGTACCATCCTGACGCACCACTTTCGCTTCTTCCACACTTCTCCGTACAAAATAATCGATTTATTTGGTAGAGTCTAAACTATAGTAAATTATAAGTACATAACATAATTTTGCAGGTATTCAAATCTACTCACATGGTGGACGAGACCCATCACACTATAATGGCCTGCAAAGTTATAGACACCGCCCAAGCTCCCCGTGATTACTTAACTAAATTTCTGCCTCGTGAATTGGACGTCCTTATCAGAGTCAACCATCCACACGTAGTAAACGTTTCCAACATATTTCAAAGACGAGCTAAATATTTCATCTTCTTACGTTACGCTGAAAATGGCGACCTGCTGGATTTCTTAACGCAAAATGGCGCCGTGCCTGAAAACCAGTGTAGACTCTGGATGAGACAGATAATATCGGGGATGCAATACATACACACACTGAACATAGCCCATAGAGATCTGAAATGTGAAAATATATTGATAACAGCAAATTATAATGTGAAAATAACAGATTTTGGGTTCGCAAGGCAAGTGAAAGTCCGCGACCGGGACGTTTTGAGTGAGACCTACTGTGGTTCACTGTCGTACGCCGCGCCAGAGGTGCTCAAAGGTATACCGTACTTACCGAAACTTGCGGACATGTGGTCCATCGGCATAATTCTCTACACCATGCTGAACAAGGCGCTACCTTTTAACGAGACTTCAGTCAAGAAACTTTATGAAAAACAGGTACATATATATACACGGAAGTGTATCCCATACGTACTAAAATCAAATTTCGCGTACGAACGCATACGAAATTAAGTTTGTCACATCATTAGAAAATTTCAAAATCAAAGAATAAGAGATAAAACCATTGAGGTATAAAAGTAAAAAGTAAGTACTCTCATCACATCGGTCTTTGCCACACAGTTTGCAGATGTACCTAGTCAGTGGAAAAGTGGTACCATACCTACATTTTATTTGTGGCAATTACGTAATTTTACAGATGTTGCGCAAGTGGCGTTTTCGTACGGGCATAGTGAACCAGCTGTCGACCGAGTGTAAGCAGCAGGTGACGCAGTTGATGGAGCCAGAGGCGCACCTGCGCCCCACCGCCGGCAGCATCTTCAGCGGACCCTGGATCGCCATGGACCCGAGACTTAGCAGTGAGTCGACTTTGTCTTTCCAAGCTGATACTATATAGAAGTCCATTTCCGAATTCATGTTGGATCCTAAATGTGCATCACGTGGTCAGCGGTGAAGGAAAACATCGTGAAGAAACCCCTACACCCGAGAAATGCGTTTCGGAGGTGTGTGACCTAAGCTGTGTTAACATCCGAAACGCATTGGGCTGGTTTTCCGTTCGCCAGTTGTAACTCGCTTTCTAAGGTTAGACAGGAAGTCGCTTCTATAAAAAAAAGCCGGACTTGTGAAATCTTCAGGTCAGCTTTAGATAACGCTGTGGAGGTGATTATGACTACGTATAGAAGGGATACTCCATAAGCCAGCATTAAACCCGCATTCTGATGTACGTAGCAAAGTATGCTCCAAACTTTCAGAATTAACATTCTTGGAAGAGTCTTTGATGAAACAGGCTGTTGAGGAAGCCGCGAAACGAGAGAAAGACACGGAGGAGGAGAGCGAGGTCGACAGGATCGCAGAGCTTCGACGGAAAGGACGGGGGAAAGGTGGGCTCTCTCCCTTAATTTAATTTTGATGCATCAAGATTCAATGCGGCATTTTCATACAAAATCCCGCGCTCGCTGTGCAGCAAGCATTAATCTTAACGCACAAAGAGGCAATCGCAGTACCGGAGCGTTCTGGCAATGAGAATTTGGAATTTTTGAGTTTGTATGTACCCATTCTCACAGGTTCTATAGGTCCCAGTACAGCTGTGTGCACCTGGCTTTATGCTGATTCACATCAAGCATGACAGACATCGAGTGGCACTTATTGTTGACACTAAGCAACAAAGTTAAGCAATCTCGAATTAGAGGCACTACATTTTAGCTTTCGTTTCGGGCCACAAGGCACTGCTTAAATACAAAATAAATTACCAAAATATGATATTGATCATAATTATTTTAACAAATAACTTTTGACGTTTCAGAGGGTCTAAAAATCTTGAAGAGTGCAGATGTCAATGCATATAACAAGTCGCAACAGTTATTCGATGCCGATAAATGAAAACAAATCATGTTCCTTCAAGTGTTTAATAACTTCCTTTATTATATATATATATATATTGTAAAAATGGTTTAATACATTATTGTATAAATGACATCCGTGTAGTGAATTTACATCCACCGGTTATGGTTCTTGCAACTCACGAAGGCAGTCTGCCTTTGGTCATAGAATAAGGAGTAAATAACGTTTAGAACGGTAACTCTTCAAGGGCTAGGTGAGCGTGAAACGCGCGCCGTACAAGAGTAAATCGTTTTTCGAATTAGTTATTCGAACCCCGGTTCCCGACTTGCACCAATGAGTTATTAATGTATCTTTAAGTGTATCACTAACTATGTTGGCTCGACCATTATATATGGCGATACGGCTCACCGCCTATCACGCCCGTTTGTCTAACAGAAAGCTCTGTGTGATGTGGGTAGCCCCACACCAATTCATATCGGGAGCCGAGCTAGTGTTACTTTAACCCCTCTGAGTCTTACTTTAAAGCCGTTAATAAGTAAAGGAGACAGCGCGCGGTCTGTCTGTCTCACTTACGCGTTGAGGCAGCACACGATAAGAACGACATTTGGGTGTGGTTGTAGTAAAACATTATGTATACGTGATATTGTGTGGGTGCGCCCCGCCAGCCACGCACACAGTCACATCCTTGTACACGTCTAACCACAACTAAAAACCGACTGCCGTCGTGAGTTGCGAGGCCCATACATGTAATATAACTATGGAAGACAAGGGCAGGTCGTTTATATGTGTTCATATAATACATATTTGGCACAGTGTTTTAATAGGAACAGCAGGCTAAATGTGTAACTCCTTTATCTAAAATCATAATAGAAAGATAGTGACTAACTTCACATCATTAAAGTTTTCTACAAATTGAGTTGTGACTAACTTCACACCATTAAAGTTGTATACAAATTGAGTTGTGAAGTTAGTCATTATCTTTTATTCTAGATAGATGATGGAAGGATGGACGATTCTAATACGTGGTATTAAAGGATTAACAATATTACAAAATGTTTAAAAATTGTGCAAAGTTAAAGGATTAACATTATATTCCGGTACTACACCTACTCTCTTACTTTGAATAGAACAATCTCAAATCACGCATTCATCTTTGTTTTTAAATATTAATTCATAAATACACTTATCAAGTATTAACAATGAAAACTCTTAAAAAAACAACGTTTAATGTTGTTCGAATACACCGCCACTCTTAAAAACTACATGAAAATTATTTGCAGTAAATGGGAATGAGACCAGAATAATATTGTCACCTTTCAGTCGTTTCCTATAAAGCTACTTATTCATAAAGGCGCTAAGTACTGCATTGAAGACATGTAATATAAGTAGAATCTATAAAAGTCCATGAAACGTGGTTTCATGTTTATCATAATAGTTAAATACTGCGTTTTAGACTAAATGGTAATACGATACAAAACAGTGCTTTAAACTTCCCACTTACGAATTCTTAATCGAACATGATCAAAGACAGTAGGGACGGGTTTTCATGGCGCAAATGTTGAAAAACTTAGTAACCTTATGAAGGTAAACTAGTTACCGCACCACGAAAGAAGTCCCGCGGTCACGGCGCTATCTACATAGAATTATTATGTCTTGTAAATTGGGTCGTGTACTAGGTTCAAAATAAATTATGAAATTCTGATCACTAAATAAAGACAGATCTAAAGGTGACAAAAAAGTTTCCTTTTTTGTTTAATTTATTTATGAATTTTAATAACGAAAAATGAGTACATCTAAGTGCGACGTTTTTCTATGACGTCACAGATTGCTTTTTCATACAAATTCCATAGTAGTTTCGTGTTTTGACGTTTAGTAAAAAGTATCTGATTTGACTAGTTAGAAACTACCCTATTTGTTCCATTACAAAAACGACCTGTCAAATGTTCAGGGTCGATAAGCGGACCCTGCCTCGTGTTTTAGAATAGTTTGTCCCCAACTCACGTGCGCAAATGTATACCTGTCTCATCTTGCAAATGACAAGTTCTAATGTGCTACGTGAAATGGGTGTATATACACTTTCGCACGCGAATCGAAAACGAACGATTCAAAAATACGGCTCCCTGTAAACACCGGAATAACGCTATGGAGGTGGCCAATTAGTTGCATTAACTTCTTTCGTGGCGCTTTCCCTACATAAAAAGCATTGAAAGCACGTCCCTACAAACATTTGGAGCCCTTGGAATGTCTTCTAACTCTCTGGTCTACTGAATAATCCCATTGTAGCAACACTCGCGCCACAATTCACTTTCAGTCACGCAATATCTTAAATATTTTATTTCATATATATATTTCTTTCTTTTAAAGAACTTTACTCTTATTATTAACTATAATACATAGAACCAATAAAGTTTACGACATGTTTTTGGCAGTAAGGATTGTTAAAATTAGTCATAAAAAAATTGTCTATACATTATTTTTTTCATTATCCATACAAAGGTTTATACCTTGGACCTCGGTCGAAATACACTTTGTACCTTTGAAAATTAGGCATTTCATCAATTTAGCACCAATATCCAATTTTTTATAATAAACAAATAGTATATTGATAAGAATTTGCTATTCTTATATGTTGTTCTTCGTTTTTTTGTATCTTATATTTAACAAAATAAATAAGAGTCCAAGGTACAATAGCTGCAGTATACTACTCACATTACCATAGCGACGCAACATCTGTGATACAGTCTTCGTGATTATACTGAGGGCATACTTCGTTCACTAAAAAAATAACATTTAGACTGGTATCCACGTTTGTATATTACAATTTATTGTTAGCAAAGTTCTGTCTTAGGTGAGCACCGTCAAACTGTTTAAATAATCAAGCTTGTTAATTGTTGATCCGAAAAATTACGATAATGTTAAATTGTAAATGTTAAGTTCCGAGTAAAAGCTTTATTTCTTTTATTTAGTAGGCTGCAGGAGAAAGGTCTCTTTCTTTCCCACTCTTCCCTTTTCCCAGTGTGTGAAGAGAAGCCTTTGCCCTTCAGTGGGATACAGAATTAATAACATTAATAATTAATAGAAAGAAAGAAACATTTATTATCTTAGGACACCAAAGACACAGACAGACAGGTACATTACATTTAACACAGGACAGAAACGGAAAATAATATAAAGAACACTAAGATTCATTAGAAACAGAAAAACAAACCAAAATCATAATAAAAATAATAATAATAACAGTATTTATGAATGCAATGTACTAACGGCCCGATCATCTGCGATGGCGTCCGGAATAAAAGGACCTCGCTCAGCGTCGCGGCGTGAGCCACGACGCTTGTATTCTGCGGGCCCTGCCGACTATCGACTGATCGCTTAAAGGATTAATGCTCACCTAAGAGTACTGCACAGTAAACAAGTAGACTTGGCGGACACTATAAAAACTAGAAGCTCAAATGTAGGCGGCAACACTGTTGAGTCTTCCTAAATTTTGACGATTCCCTATACTGTACAGCTAAAATTCGTGATAAATTGCTATAAAATGTGGATTGTATCCCGTCTGAAAGATGAGTTACGAAAAAGAAAAGCAGCCAGTTTTTATTGAAAATAAGTTTTTCTAAGTTTTCTTCTTTCCGATCTTTAGGGAATAGATATAAAACTATCATTTTGCAGTGCAACGCTGCGCAAAGGGTTGTAGTGTAAAACTATAACCAATACAATATGTTTGTTTACTCAAATAGTATGAGGAACTGTCAAAATTTAAGAACACTCAACAGTAGCGACACCTGATGGGAGAAATTGGCAGTTTTTATCCTCATTGGAATTAACTCTCTATCCTTACAAGATTCCGTATCAACAAACACACTATCAATATGTCCTTGTGTTAATCCCTTAAAGCTATAGAACCAGTGGCGGATCTAGGAGTTTAATTTGGAAGAGATTTGGCTTGCAATTGTAGGTTATGTAGTACTCAACGATATGCCGTTCCCGGAAATATACCCACTTCGGAATTATTCTCGGCATAAAGGTGCAAAATTATGTAAACATATTTTTATTACCTAGCCTTTAGGCAGATAGGATCAGAGTACCAGAAAGATTGATTGAAGCAGCCAAACGTCCTTACTATTTAAAGAGTTCTTTCAAACACAAAGTTAATGTTCCCACTTTGGGGATATTCCCAGGACATATCACTGGTAGTACCCGGATAGTAGTATGAGCCATGTCAGGGGCCTATGGCGGCTCAATAATAACCCCGACACCAGAGTTGCCGAGGTCGGTCATCCACCTCACAACCGACTCGATAGACCTTTTTTTTAGTGCAATCTGGCCCAAAATCGTCCTAGATACGCTACTGCACAGACTTGGAGTTGACCAGAAATTAAACGTCGCCTACGAAGTCTTGATCGCGTAAGTCAATCTTGATTCAACTAGACACGCCATCACTTCAGTTCTTCAGAAGTGTCCTTTAGAATTTTAGTCTAACCAGCAGTAGAATCCACTATATAGCCCCGAGTGTCCGTGTGTCTGCGTGCGTGTGGCCGGCGGTGCCAGCCGGCGGCGCTAGTGCGCACGCGCGTCGTCACGCGGGGGACAGACAGCCGACGCGACGGCTGCCGCTGATTTTACTTTCATCGTCTGTTGGGATTCATAAAGAAAACTTTTAAATAAAGAAATACTTTATACCTCATTGAAGCTTGATTAGAATGACAGAGATAGTAGTATCGAAACATGGTACATACAGTCTAGTGCGAAAGAGACATCAAAAAAATATTATTCTGCAATCATTCTAATCAAGCAACATTTGCGATTCAAAATTAAAACACATAATAACGGGTTCCTACCGCGTTTAAATGGGGATATAAGACTCCCGATATTTCAAATTAAATTATTATTTTTTAAATTATGGATCTACCTACTCCACTCCAATCTCATCAGTCATCCCGTGATCATGGCACTTGCAACAGTGTCGAAATATCGGGAGTCTCATATCCCCATTTAAACGCGGTAGGAACCCGTTATTATGTGTTTTAATTATGATAATAACCGCGTAAACTTAAAACAATGTATTTGCGATTCAAGTTTCAAATAAAAAGCAAATACCAATGAGATTCGAAATTCAAATCTATGCTATAATACACGATGGCCGAAAAATAAGGATTAATAAAAGAAACCAACCTGATTATTTTTTGTTTTCAAACACCATAAGCTTTTGAATTTAGTCATATTATCGAAACACAATTTCTCACTCAACCACCCCAGTTAAACTAGTTAACGGAACACCAAAACCATTTCAATTTTGTGCAAAAGCTTCACGTGTAAAAAATGTGATAAATAAATAATAATAAGAGTCACCCTTCATACTTGAAAACCACAAAAAACTATGCTATAGAATAAAAGATTCTGTTACTTTCACGATCGTAGAAACTTAATGAAGATAAAAACTAAAAGTTCGAATGTAGGCGGCAGCACTGTTGAGTGTTCCTAAATTTTGTCAGTTCTCCATACTGTCCAGCTAAAATTCGTGATAAATTCCTATAAAATGTGGAGCAACGTGGATTGTATCCCATCTGAAGGATGTGTAAGCTATAACCAAAAAAGATATAACCAAAACAATATTGATTGTTTACTCAAAGAGTATGGGGATCTTTCAAAATTTAAGAACGCTCAACAATAGCGCCACCTGGTGGAAGAATTAGGCAGTTTTGTATCCCATTAGCCATTACGTAACAAACAGTACGATGTTTGACCACGTTAATAATGCAAATGTATTGATGACGTCATACGAATTCCATAAGGAATGTATCGTTACATAAACTCCGGCCAAGCAGTAGTAGCCGTTGATGTTTAAAATTTAGCCACGTCATTTACTCACGGCAAAAAAAACATGTTTTTATTTCTCAATCGGGAATCCGTGCAACTCCGGGGATCCACAGAAAAATAAAAACTAAGAGTTTGCGGATCCCGCGGACATCGTAAATTGGCGCTAGGGATCCGTCAGGCTAGAACAGCTAGTGGTCTAGAACAGCCTCCGTGCTGTAGTGGTTAGAGCGTTGGGCTCACGATCTGGTGGTCCGGGTTCGATCCCCTACGGGGACATTATCGAAATCACTTTCTGAGACTGTCCTTTGTTTGGTAAGGACATTACAGGCTTGAATCACCTGATTGTCCAAAAAAGTAAGATGATTCCGTGCTTCGGAGGGCACGTTAAGCTGTTGGTTCCATCTATTACCCGTAAAACAGCTCCACCAACGCGCAGTGGAGCAGCGTGCTGGAGTATGGTTTCCCAGAGGGGGCCTGTGCCCAGCAGTGGGTCGTATACAGGCTGTCTATATTTATCCGTAAGGCTGACCTGGCATATTCGCAGAAGTTATAAGTTATGAGGCGATCGTGAAGTAACAGAGCGTAAGGATTAGTGTTGTTAGTGAGGCGACTTACAGGCGATGTGGGTATGTCACCTGAGCTGTCGTCGTGTAACGGGCACACCAGGTCACCGAGGTCCAACTCGTCTTTGCTCTTTTTCCTCTTCAATGAAAACTGACTCTTCTTTGGTACCTGTTTATGGTTGATAACAATAATCATGAATCCTGACTGGGAGCATAACATAACGGAACGCCTGTATCTCCTGAAGGCATACCTAGTAAGAGGTATATAGTAGCAATGTTTAAGTCCCACGTAATAGAGATCACCCACCAACACACCTCCACCAACCCGCAGTGGAGCAGCGTGGTGGAGTATGCTCCATACCCTCTCCGGTTGATTGAGAGGAGGCCTGTGCCCAGCAGTGGGACGTAATAGGCTATTTATGTTATGTTATGTTAATAGAGATCGAGCCCATTGCCATTAACCGGGCACAAATCCTGAAAACCACGTGATATAAATTATTTATGATCCAAACATGAATTCAAGCTCATAAAGTCGAAATCAGTGATTGAAACGAGCTGGGTTTCGAACCAGCGACACTACGGTGTAAATCGCGTGTTCTCCAGGGCTATCACGGACTGCTGACAAGGGGCCAAAAAACCTGAACTTAATCTAGACGACAGGTCGACATGGCAATTCTCTAGTGACGTGACGTTTTCAATATCGATATATTTTTATTATGTAAGTATGTAACAAAATGTGAATAAAATAATACCACGTTTTCATTTAAGTTAATATTTATTCATCTGAATCATCTAACGTATCGCTACAAAAACTTAAAGAATCTTCGTCACTGGTATCTCCGACTTTTATAATAAAATCTTCCATTATTTCATTTTCTATTCCCATGTCTTTTTCCCAATATTCATTTTCAAGGTTCTGGACATGTTTTTCGAAATTGCTCCAGTTTTCTGCCGTGACTGACAAAATTGCATTTATTATTATTGGTTTTTTTGCTTGAACACGCGACGAAGATACAACCGTAGCCATTTTTAAAACACAATAGTAATAAATTATGTGAGCGAGATTATAATCGATAAACGCGGTCGATACGGTCTCGTGCGACACTAAGACTAAGACGCCGCGGGGACTGTGCGGATGTGCGGGGCGACCCCGCCTCCGCGGCTCACCTCATGCCCCGATTGCCATGTCGACCTGTCGTCAACAGTACTTGCCTTTCTTCCCGAGCATGTCACCAAAACCGACATAGGGATTCTGATTTGTATCTTTTCTAACATGATGGATCATCATCATATCTATGTTAGGTCTGTCTCCTGATTAATTGTAGCTCCACAGCCCATTAAGGTTTATGGAATTCAGTCATAGAATAATGAATAATACTATGTATAGAACGGTAACTCTCCGCCCCGCAGCAATTCTTATCGGGCGCCTACCTCACCCCCTCTGGGTCTTACTTTAACCTTAAATGACCGTAAGCCGCTAAGGAGTAAGTAACGCGTAGGACTTATGATGAATAGACTAACCTTATATTTGGTGGTTGCTGTTAGCGGTTGATAACCGAGAGTTTGTTCTGCGTTTCGTTTCTGTTGTATCACTTCTCGACCGAGCAAGTCGTTAAATCTGAAACAATGCGATTAACCCTTTACAATCACCACACTAACCCATTAGTCCGGTTTTTTACAGAAGCGACTGCCTGTCTGACCTTCCAACCCGCGAAGGGAAAACCAGCCCAATACAGGTCAAATACCTCCGAAAACATGCATTTCTCGGGAATGTGGGTTTCCTTTCGATTTTCCTTCATCGCTGAGCACGTGATAATCATTTACGATCCAAACATGAATTCGAAAACAATTTCGACAATCATTGGTTTAGGCCTGTACTGGATTCGAACCTGCGACCTCAAAGTTATAGGCAAGCGTTCTACCAACTAGGTTGGTTACCATGGTAACCATGGCTCACACAACGCAACAGCTAACGCAATGTACTTACAATGAGTGAAATAAAGAGATAGTACTAGTTTTCGTCCTGTCCTGTTAAAATGAAGTTGGCGGTTGTTGGAATTGGCACTAATGTGAACGAACCTTTGCGTGAGATGCCGCCTCAGTAGCGTTTTGTTGGCAGGAATGTTGAGCAGCGCCGCGAGCAGCTCCGCCGTGAAACGGGGTTCCAGCAGCATGAGACCGCCGTGAACACCTGCAGACACACAGTACACTTCTGTTACATTCTTACTCGGATTTTTTAATTAAACGAAAGAACACACACATTGCAAGAAAGTCGGTCAATTGTGAGTTGCACTCAGCACATATACAAAGGTTGAACTCAACCAAAGTATCGCAGTGGATTTTTCCCTCGTAAAAGTATGGAACTGAAAATATTTAAAAAACAAAAAAAATCATGAATTTCTCGACAGCAAATTTCACTTGATATAAACTGAGAATCATGGTCTGAATCATCCCTCAAAGTTTTCGTTACGATGTCACTAATACCCTGTATATACATATATATCCACTTGTTATTAACTCAGAATAATGGTCTGAATCATCCCTCTCAGAATTTGTTACGATGTCACTAACGCCCTGTATGTCTGTTTTATTATGTACAAATAAATAAATAAGTCAAACAATGAACGTACCAGCTCCCCTGAGGTTGGGCGCGTACTCGGCGAGGTCGATCTCCTTGAGCCACTGCATGACGCGGTGCGAGGACCAGCGCGCCAGGCCGGGCGCCGCCTCGCCCTCCGCCCCGCTCGCGGCCGCTTCGCCCTCCACCGCGCGCCGGATCATCGTGTCCGGGTTGAACTTGTTGTCGCGGAGGACTTGGATACCTGGGGATGTCAAAATATGCAGTAACAATAATGCTGGACCGTTTAGACCGTATCCGAGTATGTTTTATTGTTATTTTCGGTTGGTTAACACATTTATAAATATTCGCAGTGCCGCTCAGGAGGCTCTCAGTAGATTTTGGAATTATTTACGTTTTTAGGAAACCAGCAGTGGTGCAAACGTCTGAAACACAGCCTATTTCGAACGCTATTAATTATATACTGGGGGGGCGGGTCTAAAAGGCCGCATCGAAGCAATTCATCTAAGAAGCAATAATACAATTTGACATTTTCCGTCTATTGTGCTTATTTTGTTCGTCTGTACGTTATGTGCAATAACGAATGATTGATATTTAGTGTTGTCGGGCCGGTGTATCACCTCTCCGGACGGAGAGCGCGTGCAGCTGCAGCGTGACCCTCAGGCCGGCGTGCAGCTCGTGGTGCGCCAGGCGGTGCAGCGCGCGGCCGTCCAGCGCCGCGTCGGCGGCGGCGGCGCGCGCGCCGCACAGCCCCACGTCCTCCAGCCAGCGCAGCGCCCACGCCGTGTCCAGCTGCCCCGCCGCCGTCAGCAGCGCGTCGCCGTGCCCGCCCTGACACCAAACACACCCGCGTTTCCACAAATTACACCGTAAGTCTTATTACATGACAAATATGATAGTGCAACAGGGCTCTAAAGTAAGTACATGATATTACTCATGACTGTACAATACATGTAGCACAACATGTTGAAAGTTAGCGCGGAAGTTTGGTACCTCTCGTCTGCCGGAACGCGGATCTCAACCAGTCATAATGTCAAATATATTGTGTCTGATATATCGGCAGATTAGAAGTTAATAACGTTGTCTATCTACGCATCTACTCCACGTCCGCAGTCGACAACATGTCGCCAGAGGAACTAGTGTTATTGCGCATCATGTCCAGGTATGCTCAAAACTGACAGCTAGCATTTCAAGGTTAGCCCAGCTGGCGTCATCCGACCCTGCGTTGCGTCGTAAAAAATAAATTACAAATGTCCAATGTTTTTAATTTACTTTGCAAGGAAATTTTGTACTTTTAGTAAAAGATTTACGTACAGTTTAATGATTTTCATATATGTGACAAATAATAGTAATTAAATACATTAGTCAGTAATTCACTTAATTTTCAATAATAAAATTTACGTCCTTGGAATGTTGGAGATACCAATTGAATAGTAACACTTACGTCATCATTGGGCTAGCAATGGCCAGCAATGGCGGCTTGTCATAGGATTGAGCATACCTGGTCTTCTTATACCATGGTCTCGACAACAATTTTGATGCTCAACTAACGATGATCTCTAAAAAACAACAAGCCGTGCGAAATGTTGCTCTTCAGCTGATAACGTCGCGCGCTGATGTGCAATGTTATCGTACATGTTGAGCGTTACATATAGCGCTTAATTGTTGTCTAGTGTCTGTCTCTTTCGCACTAATGATATAACTGCTTTGTACGAAAGAGACATGGGATATATGGACAATTTTTAACTCACCAACAGATCCGTGAGCGCAAGAACGATTTTCTTCTTGTGCATGGGATGTTTGATAGCCAGTTCCTTCTCGATGGTGTGGTGCGAGGCGACGGCTATCACGCCGCGCGCGTCAGGGGCTGCGTTGAGCCACGTGCGCGCCGCCGGCACGTACGACTCTAGGCCGAGACTCTCCAGCCAGCCGCATGTTGTCTCGCAGTCCCATTGTCGCACGTCTGTTGTTTGCCTGAAGGGAAGTTGTTTTTGTAGGACCTCAGAGGAAAAAATAAGATTGCACTCGAGAAACGCCGTAATTTTCATAGTAGTCCCAATAAGACTTATATGTAAAGAAAAATATGTTGGGCCGCGCATGCGCAGTGAGCGAGCCTCGCGTGTCCCCGCACGTCAGTTCGTCATACAGCCGCGGTGCCATCAACAAACAGTAGTTACCAGGGCGCGGGTATGTTGGGCCGCGCATGCGCAGTGAGCGAGGCCCGCGTGTCCCCGCGCGCCAGCTCGTCGCCCTCCAGCCGCACGGAGCCACTACCAAGCCGCGCGCGCACTTCTCGTAGTGAAGGTGACGGACTGCCACGTGGTATTGCTTCTTCTTTCTCCGCTGCAATACAAGGTTTAATATCAGATTAAAAACTTCATACTATAGGTTTGTGGATGCAAGCGAGTAACATTTAAACGTACATACAAAAGCTCACACCCCTTAATCCCTAATGGAGCGGTCAAAAGACAGATGTTTAGATACGAAATTCTAAGATGGATATGATGATGGTATGATATCGAATGATCAACCTATTTTGTATAACTTAAACAGCCTATAAGTACGCGACTCCTTGCTGACTTTCAGGACTTTCTTTTCAAATTAAGAGGATTGATTGAATTGAGCATGCGACTGCCCATATCTGTTTTTTTAAGAATTATAAATCTGTCTATTCGAAAATCGGCCCTTATGAGAATAAATGTTAAAATGACCAACACTACACTAGTAGTCTAGTGGAAATACTTAATATGGAAACAATAAACTAGAAATAACATCATCAATTCGCATTGGTTTCTAAGTAGTCTACAATATTTCAAAGCTAGCTACATGCATTATTTCTTACTTACAAAACATTAAAAAAGGATAATAGGGCATATAAAAACTTATTTTGGGGTAAAGCCAAAACATAGAATAAGGAATAATACAACGTAAGAACGGCAAATCTCCGCTCCCCACCAGCGTCTGAGCTAAGTTTACCCCAGAACGTAGTTTACACTTGAATCATATGATGTCTGACGTCACATACACAGATGCGCGTGCACAATGATGTCAATGTGTAGTGTCTGTGTAGAACGAGGTTGTTTGTATGAAGTGTCCGGAGTTTGATTTAAAACTGGAACCTTAGGAAGCGTCTGAACACGACACGCACCAGAAGAGCAAGCGTTTGCTAGGAACACATGCTGGAGTATCCCCAGAGACCTAAATCTGGGATCATGAGCATAATGCTCTACTGCGCCGGACACTCCATACAAAAAAGGAATTCTTACCGTGTGCCGCCTTCACGCGTAAATGCGAACAAGACAAGCTCACTCCTTAGCGGCTTACCGCCATTTATGAGTAAGACCCAGACGGGGCGAGGTCGGCGCTCGATACGAATTTTGTTCTTAATATTATTCTTTATTCTATACCACTAGACAACGGAGTCCAATATCAACACTAAAAAAGCGTCTAAGGACGTCACCGCAACGGAAGGGTAAACTTTACAGCAGCCAGAAACACATGCGGGAGTATCCCCAGAGACCTAAGTTCGGGAGGGACTGCATCCGTCCGCGTGCCACCACTACGTTGTGTTCTTATTCATCCAAATGCGTTTGTGGTAAAGCCGTTGATATTTGAAACTGACACCGTACAAAAGCGAAACAAAAGAGATAAGCGATCACGCTAGGAACACATGCTGGAGTGTCCCCAGAGACCTAGATTCGGGACGGAATGCCCTCGCCCGCGCGCCACCACCATGTTGTGTTGTTGTTGTTTACCGAACGCCACTCGCGCCTCCGATGTGATGATGGACGAGCGCGGTAGCGATGAGTACATGTGCGTGTTGCGCTCGATTTGACGCCCGTAGTTCGCTGGTGGGGTCTGAAACGTATAACAAATAGAAAGTTATAAGTAACAGGTTTTTTTAAACTGTATTGAGCTAGTTATCCCTTCGCGGGTCGGAAGGTCAGATAAGCAGTAGCTTGCGAAATCTGTCAAATCTTCAGGTTACGTAAGCGGACCCTGTGAACACAGGATTCTCGTAACGCTCGGAGATGATGATGAACAGCTTTTTTTACTAATTTGCCTATTTCTATTAACTTTGAAGTCAGAAAAGTTCATAAGTACAAATACTATAAATGTTCATCGCTCATTGAGCATGTGCCTGCATTGACCTGTATTGGGTTGGTTTTTCCTTCCTGGGATTGGAAGGTCAGATAGGCGAAAGCTTTTTTAAAAGACCGGATCTGTCAGATCTTCAGGTTAGGTGAGCGGACCCAATGATGACGGAGAGAGAATCATGATCAGCTGAGACAGCAGCTGCAACTAGTGCTAGTACAAGTATTACCCTGGGCGGCGCAGGCCGGGCTACAGGCGTAATATCCGCGGGCGGCGGCGACCGCTCGAGCACGCCGCGCTCAACCGCGCGCAGCCGCGCCTCGCTTAGCTTCGATAGCAGCTCCAATTTTTGAGTCTCCAGGGACGACCGCTGCAGCATTTCCTGGAAACATAGCACGCGTTTTAGTTTACATGGCATCATCGGCGTACTCATTTTTTGCCGCACTTTAGACGTGTTTTCTTACGAACAGAACGCTGCTCTGTTAAGTTTGCATATCAGTATTTATTTGACCTAGTCGGAAATACTGATTGATTACCATGTTTTTTTCGGAATTTAGTAAAAGGTTTTAAGTAAAAATTGACGCTTTTCTAGCATACTTCAAGTACCCACTAAGCTTTAATAAAGAAAATCAGGTCTTTTCAAACCTATCTAAGCGAGAGTTCCTTAAAACAAAGATAAACAAGGACATTTAATAACAGACCTAGATACGTCCTCAAAAATAACGCGGTATAAGTTCCATGTTTGATATTTAAAAGCGCATATTTATAACCAACATATCGTATCTTCCGTAAATATTGCCGTGCAAGATAAACTCCTTATAATCTGCAAAAGCTTTTAACCTATCTAAACAAACAACTCTTCTGGTGTTGAGTTTTCGCTGGCCTATTTTCAAATGGGTCTTTATCAATTACATTTATTACAAAGTTGCCTGCTATCGTACCTCAGTCGTTTAATAAAAAAACCATCTGGCATAGTTCGCGCAATGGACGGCTACACGCTACGCAAGGCGTAAATGGAGTACCAAAATAGAACTGTTTATTTTCTTTGGCGGTAACTCGTGTGAGTGCTATCGCTGAATTACGTTGGAGAAAACGGATACATAGATACTAGTTCGAATATGAATGGATAACATATGTGTCTACGGCATAATTTAACAAAAGTAGATCTCGCGGGATTCGTCTAATTTTTCGGGATAAATGCCGAAGCATAATATGACGAGATCCCATTCGAGATTGACGGGATTGTGCGAATACCCTTAAGTTATACCTTTTGTTTTGATTATGCTGATTTCCAAAGAAAACTTAATTATTTAGTTAGTAATATTGAAGAATAAAGGTTTATGTTTTCTTTCAAAAAATATTTTGTTTTAATTAACCTCAGTATCACAACCAATATACTACCTAGAAACTACCTGTCTGATCTTGTAACCCGCGAAGGGAAAACCAGTTCAATACAGTTCCGAAAAAGCATTTCTCTGGAATGTGGGTTTCCTCGCGATGTTTTCCTTCACCGCTGAGCACGTGATAATCACTATGATCCAAACATAAATTCGAAAACAAATTCGACAATCATTGGTTTAGGCCTGAGCTGGATTCGAACCTGCAACCTCAAAGTGAGAGGCAAGCGTTCTACCAACTGGGCTACCAGGGCTCCCAGTACAGTAGGTTTTTTTTGACGTGACTCATTGTACATTTGCCGCATATGGCATTAACTACTTGGCCGGACAAATGGGGAGCGCTGAAGGCTCTCACCCGGTAGTACAATAGGTCGGTTTAATACAGTACCTACATAACAATAACGAACTTTAAAAAATAATAAAGTTTTACCGTGCTCTACAGATTCGCCGAATATCAAAGGTAACAGATTACTAATTATAACAATATCATAATGTACCCATAGATAAAGTAGAACACGTAGAAATCATAATCGCACCAATCGTTCTTGCTAGGTGTGCTTGTAGTCGTTTTAAAAATTACTTATAGCAATTAAGTTTAACAGCAATCTATCATTATTGGCACCCTTGTGCGATCTCTCATTCTATACAGGCAGAAACATTAGTCTTAGTATAGGATTTTATTAGCCTTCCAGACAAAATGACTCATCGACGATAGAAGCCGCAAAATGTGTTCCAGCGGTGGTGTATCAATTAGATAAATGGAAACCTCTGTTAAACAAACGCCAGAGTACCGTGAAATCGCGCATAAATTTAGACTGAGCATTGGTAAATACTGTACGATCAACGAAAGCAGAACGATAGAGCTTGTGTATTACATATCTTCACGCCACATTATTTTCAGGGCGAAAAGAACACGAATTTTCACGAATTACTATCTGTCATTTCATGAAAAACTGCTTGTACCTATCTATATATGAACACTACAAATAGTACCATAACGTTATGACCCGAACTAAATCAAGGAATATAAATTTTATGACCACGCAAATTCATATTCGATGCGCTCGCATTTAAAAGCGCAATAATTTAAAGTAAATATGGAAGGATTCCAATTCCTAGTAAACTACAAATCTGTCTGCACAAGAATTTGCTTAGTTGTGGAATGTAAATCGAAAGTATAAAACACCACCGCATATTTCAAACTGGGCGCAAATGCAATCGCATCTTATTTGCATCCACACCGCACGCGACATTCACATTTGAATAAAGGAAACAAATCTCATTTAAAACTACTATATCCTGCATTGAAATCCCTAGAACATTATAAATATGCATATTAGCATACGTCATAAAGTTACTTATTAACAGGAGTTTTTAAAACTCGTCTATCCCCGTGGAATTACTAGAGAACCCATATTTATTCAAACAATTTAATAAAGTCTAGTCAATGGACCGACGTGGAATGGTTTGCGTTGATTAAATTTGTGATTTCCAAAAGCGGAATTTGATATTATTAAATAATAATATTGTATAAACGCATTAATTTCTCGCAGGGTCTAAAATTTGTCTAACATGAGTCATAAATAGTATTTCAACATTTCGGTAGGTTGAACCTACAGGTTTAGACTATGCGTACGAATATTGAACAACCTAAAGCGTTGAGTAATAGCGTGATGAATGATATTAGGTAAGGTTTGCGGAGACGGGACGGGGGCGAGTAGAAACACGGCCCACACCAATCATGATTATTCAATAGCTCATTCATACCGGGATCCAGGCCGAATGCTAAGGAGTTAACCACTTAGTACTACTGCGGAATAATTGACTTAACAGATCTCAGTGGAACGGCTCTTAGAGTCATTTTGCACCGGTTACTAGGCGAGACATATTAAAAATGTAAACCTTATTCCTATGCATTTTGCACTTTAATCACGTTAGTGTCTATTTTCAGTTGAACGCCTCATTACATTGTAAAATCAACTTTACCATCGCGTTCTATTTGCAACGAATTAGGAAGATCTGGATAGCATCACTCGCCGTTCTCACAAGGGTGTTGTTTGATCCTCGCAGACATTGTTATTTGTGGAGGAAAGCAAACATGTCGGCGAACAATACAAGCTCGCCGGAGACTGCCCGAGTTTCTAAGTAGGGAGAAGTTTCAATGGAACCAATCTAACTGGTACTTGCTGAATGCTTCTTCATATAACCACTGAAGAGTTTCTTATTATATTCTCCTAACTTTCATTCAAATCGTACCTACCTATTTCATAGTGAACTGGCTTTCCGCCCGCGTGGATTTAAGTTATATATAGCGGTAAGTAAGTAGGTACACCTACACTAAGTCCATGCCCCGTAAATACGGATTACTGACTGGATTTCGATGTACCTGTGTGCTTCATCCAAATAGGCCCGAACAGAGTCCGCTTACCGAACCTGACTATTTGACAGGTCCTGTTTTTTACAGAAGCGACTGTCTGTCTGACCTTCCAACCCGCGAAGGGAAAACCAGCCCAATACAGGTTAGGTCACATACCTCCGAAAATGCATTTCTCGAGAATGTGGGGTTTAGGTGAGAAAAAATAACAGACAGGCAGATTTCGTTTCGCATTCATGATAGTAGTTGTAATGTTTTTATCAAATCATTGTAAATTGCTTTTACACCATTATGAAAAGACCTTGTGCCAATTCAAAGGTCACTTACACCACACGCTAGGTCTCATTCTAGTGTTGCTCGATAATCGACTGTATATCGATTAATAGTCGACTATTTCTATCTATAATATCGATACTATCGTTTGTAAAATAATTCTTTTGTAAATTAATTGCAATACTCTATAATGCATCGATGGGATCGTTTATATCTAACAGTTATTAGATTTTAATGAAATTAAAAATAATATAATTGTAGAATTTCTAGTATCGATTATAAGCATATCGATATTTAGGGGTAAATAATCGAATAATCAATAATTCGTACTTTTTTTATCTCATTCGCACTTTTGGTTTCTTTGATGTAATATTTAGCACTCGTGGCTTCTAATTTACTTTCAATTACATAGACGTACAAGGAAAATAATCATATTCCTGTCGTCATGACATTTCCGTAAGTTTATTTTTTTTTTACTTGCAAAACGGTAAACAATATACCGCACGGCTGTATTTTTACTTAGGTACCTACGGACATTATTTATGTATAGATACGTTTATTTCATAAAGAAATCGCTGTGCTAAAACTAGAAGGAATTAATAGGTACCTACCTAACCTACCTACCTATTTAATTGTGATTATCACGTCATTAAATAAATAAAACATGAGCTGTAAATATATCAAAACATTCCGGTAAGTGCCCGGTACTTTAGTAAAGCCATATTTATTAAGAATTGAGTAAGTATCATTATTTTTCTGTTTCATTCATGTAAGTAATGGTGGAGTATGCTCCATACCTCTTCCGGTCGATTGACAGGCTTGTGCCCAGCAGAGGGGTTTATATAGTTTTAAAGTACCTAGGTAACGTGTCAAATGTATCGCGGTGCACCCCGCGGCTCGCCTCCGGCCCGGTTTAGACCACCCTTTCGTTGAACTTTCGTTGTTAACAATAGGCTATATATTTACGTATGTCATGTTTACTTGTGTAAGTATTTTCTTGATACGGACCGTACGAGTTTTTATAGTACCTATAACATACACGAAAATATCTAAAGACGGCAATGATTGTCCACGTTACAAAAGTCGAATATTCAATATACCGAGTAGCTAAAATACTGACCTCTGTTAAGAGTTGAGTGTTGAGTATGTTCCCTGATACTTCTTCTGTCGTGTGGGTTGTGAGGGGGTTACCAACCTCGTTAACCCTTGCGCCAGGGTTATTCCTTGATACTGACATGAACGAGCATCGCCATCTTTATATTATCATAATCTTTACCTTCTGCAGCCGCTGTTCGGCGTCATCAAGCCTCTGTCGCGCGTCATGGAGAGCCCTTTCTAGATCGGACATCTTCTCACTCTGCGCCGCAATCTGTTCCGATAACACTTGCACCTGCAGTTGCAGACTTTCCTTATCCGCTTCTAACCGCCGCACGCGCTCCTCCGCATCGTTCTGTAAAACAAAACGACCACATTAGAAATTGACATCTCAATAAAAATAGAAGAATAGTTTACAAGCTTTTCACACCCTTTATTAACTGTTAAATTTTTTAATCAAAACTTAAATCGAACACTAAATGACAAGTTAAATACTTAGTAAAATTGGAAATGCTGGACGCGACGCATTAGAAGAGGTATTTTATTTACTTATAGGATTCTTTTTTCTTGTTAATTATTGTGTGTGTAATAATAATTATAGTAAAATACGAAGATCTTGTTGCAGTTCAAAATCACCACGCCACACCCACAAAACAATCGCAGAAAGCCTTGAACTTGACGCCACGTTCACTGTGGTTTCATTTCGTCGCTTGCGTGATGTTCGCGTGACATAATTACTTTAAATCGGCGAGCGAGTGGCCGGAATATAAATAACGCTTAACCGTAAGTGCAATTTCATGATTGGAATTTCTTTATACCTTGTAGGTTCGTGCGGGTACGGGCGGTAGCGATGGGTGTGAGGGCCATGAGCGGTCGTGCATGCAGCAGGGCGGTGGCGCGGGCGGCCCGTGACACCAGCACATCGGTGGCCACCACGGGGTTGGACCACCCTCTGGCCAACGGAAATGTTCGTACGAATTCCATCGCCTTTGCAGTTCCGGAGACGCTTCTTCGGGTCGCGAGCGACGCGGCCGCGGTGACGCGCGCACGCTACACGGGTGAGACGGGTGCTGAGGCGGTTTCGATGACATCGACGATCTAGACTTCCGATCGCGATCGCTGCGATCGCCCGGAGTCCGTCGCCTCCTATCCAAACTAGCAGACGAGTATTCTTCGGCTCGAGTCTCCATCGAAATAGGTTCGCCTATATCTTCTCCCATGTCTTCCGGCGGCATCCACTTGAAACTATCATCTCTGCGTGTAGAATTATCCAGCCGCCTACTCGGTGTCAATGTGCGATAATCGGCGTCGGCACGTCCGGGTTCATATTCTTGTTCATCCGAGTCAACGTCACTGGAGGAACTGGACTCCGTGTCGGAGGAGTCAGCGCGGGCCGCGACGACCGCACCGTCAGGCCACTTAGTGCATTTGACTGTCGCCTCTTCAGGACTATCCGAGTCGCCGCCTGTGACGAGATAATGGGTCAACAATTTGTCGGTGCGGCAGCGTCATGTCGCGCGAGTACCGACTCAACTCACCCATGGGCGAGTACATGTAGGAGCGCACGGCGGGGTGCACGTAGCCCGCCGGGCGCTCCTCTTCCTCGTCGAAGGGCTCCGTCAGGAACTCGCGATCGGACATGAGGCTCCGCACAAACGACACTGCGCGACAAATTCTCTGTACGAGTCACCGATGTGTCTCTATTTAAAGTTTGGCCGCGTTCCAATATTATACTACATCAGTGACTCGTCCACTGACCATGAATTACGTACTCTCGTGTGGGGGCGGCTCCTCACTGGACTGAACGGAAGCGGAGTCGTGTTCAGATGCCTCGGACGCGGTGGACACCGGACGCTCGCTGCACCCCGACGCTCGCCGCGAACACTCGTCGTGTTCTTCCCTTATAGTTCGCGGGACATTTCTAGCTTCCGCGGAGGTCGGTCGGCGTTTGATCGCGCGAGATTTCTCCTCGATCGCGGTTCGGTTGTGCAACGCCGCTATGGTGGCGGCTACGAGTGAGCCCCCGCGGCCGAGCTCACGCATGTTTTACTTCAAAATGAACGCCGTACAAACGAATACGGCCGACGCCCGCGCCCGGAAATAGATCGCGGTATGGGCGCCTGATGCATTCCGAACACCCTTCGCTCTTTGATCCGCGTTTTATTAGAGAAAACAGAAATAAAAAACACTCATTGAGTAAACAAACACATTCCTGATTATGTAAATACGGGTATTATATCCATTCCAGGCCGAAAACTTATTAGAGTATTTCGTTTGTTGTTATGCAGTACACACAATACACATTTATCACACTTGATACAGCGCGTAAGCAGGGTCGGCGGCGCGGCGCGGCGTGGCGTGCGTCGCGATGCACTCAGGCTGGCGCACTCACCGGCATGTAGTTGACGCCTTCATACAGCGAGCGGCGGCGCCCCCACCGACCACTTTCGTCCTCGCCTTCGTACGCCGCTTCAGCGTATATCTCTACATCGTACAGTCCCCATGTACGTGCCGGGTCGAAGTTCGTTTCACATTCGACATGTCCGACAAAGTCGGGGTTGAAAGGCGGTTGCGGTGGGTAGTAGGGCGGGGCGCTCGGTTCAATTAGCTGCAACTCTCGCCGTCCACAGCGTGTGTTCAGACAGTTCATTGTTCCTGCTGTATTTCTCCTATGCCTGCCTACCAAAATACTTGATATATTAGACATTTTAAATACCTTAAAAACTTGCCTCTTAAAAGTAATTTAAATGTTTTGACACTTATAACTTCTGCACCATAAACTGCAAATGATGCACGTATAAAGACGTGAAAGTTTGTTTATATATTAACTTGATCAAGACGAACATAAAGTCATAATAGTTATGTTTATAGTTGGCGGCGGTTTTCATAACATGGGAATGACATTTCATCGAGAAGACGGAGAACGTAAGCTCCCCTCGTCTCGGAAATAGAACGACAGCTGTTCCGTTGGGAATATCCGATAAAAGCGCGATTTTAATGCTCAACTGGGTGGCACACGTGTGCCTATAGCCCTAAAATAGTGAAGTTATAATGTCTTTACGATATTCGACAACTTTACGGCGCCTACGTCTTCTTTGTAACTTTAGTTTTTGATCTGAATCGTTATGAAACACTGACTGCCATCTTTAATTTTGATTGATAGATGAGAATTGCACACACAAATTCCTTACAAGAGTATGTCAGATAACATGTTTCTTTTTATTACAATCTCGCTAAACTTGCTATTAAAAAAGAAGAAAAGCAATCAATTTTCAGGTTAATACATACTCCGACTAATGGATACAATTAAAAATACATTATGGTTGTGAGTTACCGTGGAATGTTCACATTGAGATAATGAAATCAGCACTCGCCGCAACGCGATACTGTGATATTAATTACATACTAGTAAACACGATGCAATATGCATCTCTCATTACCTCGACAGAAAGAATCTAGAGATCGGTGCTGTAAAACTGCAATTACGCACTCTTCGTGGTTGCATATATAACATGAAAAACCCAAAACATTTTAATTATCACAGCTAATGGGGAGGCAATCGGTAACCGAGAATTCACGCTATTCATGTTCGATAAACACTACATTATGTTACACCTTAAATTACATTACATATTCGAAGAGGGAATTACCTACATATTAATTGTCCGACTGACAGGGATATTGTGTTTGATTGTGTTACCTTACCACCCAAAATTACCACCGAGGAGGAGCTCGGTGGCGCAGCGGTAAACGCGCTCGGTCTGCGATTGTTGAAGTTAAGCAACTTTCGCAAAGGCCGGTCATAGGATGGATGACCACAAAAAAAAAGTTTTCATCTCGAGCTCCTCCGTGCTTCGGAAGGCACGTTAAGCCGTTGGTCCCGGCTGCATTAGCAGTCGTTAATAACCACCAATCCGTACTGGGCCCGCGTGGTGGTTTAAGGCCCGATCTCCCTATCCATCCATAGGGAAGGCCCGTGCCCCAGCAGTGGGGACTTTAATGGGCTGGTGATGATGATGATCATGACCACCCAAAATGACACCGATTATCCCGACTCAGACCACTTTTAGCTTATCAGTGGAGGAATACAAAAATAAAATTTCCACAGTCTCGAAAAGATGTTCAAATTCATACACAAACTCTTGCAGAACAGCTTAGATTCTACCTAGTAACATGTTACAACACAATACATGTGGAAATAGACTTTAGGTGACAACAAATTAACACTCTATTATGTTGACCTATCCTAAATATAACACGAAACTATGCTGCTCTGCAAACAACGGCTAGTTTTAATGTTCTATCCTAGAAAATAATATAACCTGCACGTCGAAAATTGTAGTTGTTTTAAAGCAAATCCCTTGTTACAATGGAAGCAGGGTAGGTACAGTGCTAGACTGTGCTCATGATTTATTTTAATTGCCGAGTCCAACGTTGTCTTGCTTTAGTCACGAGAATAAAAAGTGTTCCTTTGTCTTGTATTTTTGTTAAGCTTTTTTGTTTTCGTTAATAATTGTGTAAAAGTTAGGTAACATTTTTATAATTTACTATTAGCTACCTTATAGATATGTGGCTATATATCGGTGATAATGCAAGCTTGGATAACGTCATACATAGTATGTATAAATAAACTAACCCCGTTACACACTTCGGACACTCAATACAAAAATCTCATTCCTACCGTGTGTCGCTTAACGCGTTAGTGCGAGCGAGACAGAGCGTGCGATCTCCCCCCTTGCTCTAGAGGCTTACGGCCATTTAAGACTAAAAGTAGGACCTAGGGGAGGTGAAGTCGGCTCCCAAAGTGAACTGGTGCGGGCGGAGAGTTACCGTTCTATACAAAATATCATTACATATTCTACAGCCGTGATTCTATAATATGGCGTGGACACGGAACACGCACATGAACACGTACTCGTAACTTCTTTAGGTTTTGTGATAAAAATTAATAAGATACGCTCAGTGTGTACATCATTCATTATTACTGGAAGATTCGTTCATAATTTTAGACACGTAATCCTTTAGTAGTTTACTAAGACATGTCCGGGATTATAAGCAGCACGACACATTCCGTTCAAAGTTTTTATTCAAGTCTCCTATACACAATACTGGATAGAACGCATTTGAAAAAAATCCTACCAAGTAGTAAACGCCGTATTCGGCAAATATACTAAAAGTCATGTCAAAAAAACTTTGTAAAATCCATTCAATATGGTCGACATAACATAATATTTGAATTCGGAAATGTTTTCTTTTTACATCACGTTACGTTTGTAGCTGGAACTACAGCTGGCTAATGGGAGTTAGGTAAGTATTAGAGAAAGTATCTTTCTTCTGTTAATTTCTAGCCAAGCTCCGGGGAACATTATCCCGCGTTCTACGTTGCATTAAAGGATACGTAACTTGTGGAATATAAGTATTCCCTGGTCTAAACACTCGCGTGGTGTGAAATTACTTTTGTAAACATGGGAAATTATTAAATGTTAAATAAACCGCACAAACTTTTTTTCTGTTATGTGCCAAGTCTGTGGTTGATATGATAATTCAGTAACGAACAATAATTCTGATTACACGTCCTGGAAACCACGTGACATCTATTATCTATGATCCAAACATGAATTCAAACTCATAAAGTCGGAATTCGATGGTATTCCGATAATTTAGTTTGCCAGGTCCAAAACTAGCCCTATCTCTTTCTTGTACTTATCGTAGATAACGGACAGCACTATTTTAAAACGGTCGAACTAAATTAAAATTAAGTTATGTTCGCCATATTTCGTTCACCAATGAATGGAATGAAATGAACAAGTGATTTCTGCAAGGATCAAAATCACAATATCGACGTCGGCGGTGCTTTAGTAAATTGAATGTCAAAATCACAAGAGACACCATTTCAATAATTCCTTTGTCAACTGAACATGATACTGACATTTCAGAGTTAATTAATTTCATATCTGATTCTGTATCTTTGTGTAAATAAATGTTTAATGAAGTTTGCCGGAGATTGCAGAGAGACGAGAAGATGGAAGTACCAAGGGAGAGGCCTTTACCCAGCAGTGGGATCAAGTAAGCAAGATACGATAAGAGAAGAAGAGAGGTTTGGGTTCTTATACTTAGACAATTGAGAAAAACAGGTAGATAATCGATGTTTTTGTGTAAAATTTTACATACATGCATAAACCCACGCGTATTTCCCACCAAAGTAAGCTGACACGATGAAATTCGATTTTAAAAATCTGTAAAGTTGAAGTTAGCGAAAACTAAAATATTTTTGCATAGTCTAGCTAGAACAATTGAAAACCCCTGTAATGTTTCACAGTACTTATCATCTTGAGCACGTAACTTGTCGACAAATGGATCGCGTAGACGTGTCCAACATAGGGGTGGTTTGTAGACGAAGGGCTGGTAACCTGCTACTATACCGTTCAACATTATTTATCTTCAGACAGGACGAATGGGCTGTGTTGTCTACTGTAAAATTGTATCTCAGTTAGGGTTGCCACCCGTACCTATAGCACGCAAAAGCACTGTAATGGCCTTATGATAGATCTTATTATTATCCTACAATTTTCTTTTAGTCATTTTTTCTCTTTATGTAGTCTTTTTTAATCTGTCTACACGAAATTGAGTTTACGAGTACAGACGTGAATTTATGTTTGCGTCAGTACCTACTTAAATAGCGGCCCACATGGAAAAGTAACTAAATAAGTGAATATAAGTAAGTAACTAAATGACAATATCCGTGGAATCCGTAATGGTCCTGTTCTGAGAACGCTTGACTTACATTGTTGTGTTACGGGTTCGAATCCCGAGTCGGTCTATAAACCACTGAATTCGACCCCCATATAAATGGGACTTAAACATAGCTGGCGAAGGGTGGGTGTATTGCACAACTCTGTCTACACCTCTGGAGATAGAAGCGTGACATAATAAGACAAAATACGAATGAAAAAAAAAACTACTCAAATAGTACGGTTAATAGTTCAACACGTACCCACAGCATTTAGCTTATGTTAAAAGGAATACGGAACACAAAAGAAAGTTCAGCCTGAAGTTGACAGCCAACTGACTGGAGCGCGCGCGGCCTGAGACAAATTTTATACCTCTTTTGTACTCTTAAGGCAATCGATTTGTCTCCTCCCTCCTCAGCCTACCAGTATACTAACAACATATTGAAACTACTCATTGACATCATGATTTTTTGCATTATCATCCTAAGGTCGAGATTTCTAGACACAATAGTTAAAGAGATTAATAAAAAGATTTTAAAGGGGTATTCGGTCGTATGACTCTATATTAGTTATACTCATGTTATTGGCACGGTCAGTTAAAGTATAAAACTACTTTCCCTTCCTTAGCTCCATGACCTAGGATTTTGGCACTAACGCGGCCTTAGTTATTCGTACCGACGACAAGATACCAAAGTGTTTTTTGTAGGGTTTTTGGCCTGGTTGTAGACGTTTAGGCTATCTCTTCATTTTGGTCCTGATTCCAGCTGACACTCAGTATTATTTATATGTTTTAAAAGGACTTCTTAGTATAATAATAAACAGATAGAAATCAAAATGATGTAAAGGAAAACCACAGCTTAGAATTTACTTACCAACAGATGTTGATATACACAAAACTTTCCAACAGATGTATATTTCCTTTATGATATCAGTATTATTACGACAAGAGATTTGTCTTAAGCACTATAACTAAGAAAATAAAAAGTCAAGAAATTAAAAAAATATATAAAAAACAAGAAAAGAAAAATCTTTCCGCGATAACTATTGATATACAAAAGAAACGAAGCTTCCGAGCAGATGTTGCTAACTGTGCTAAAAATCGTCACACCGGTTTGCATGAAACGGGCAACGGTCACACAGTGGAGCAAAATACGTTTTTACAGTCAAAACGCTTCAGTATCGCTATAATATACAATAATGTATTGTGGGTCAGTTGAACTTGAGAATCCGTTTGATCCTTTATCACCAAAAGTTTCATCATATCTTAAAACTTCGTATTAACTATCAACCAACAGTGATTGTAAGTTGTCTTTGATTACTTGTCTCTGCCCATTCCATTAGAGAATACGGGTTTGAGTTGTATATTGAGAATATAGTATGTATATTGAGAACCCGTATCACTTACAAAGGAAATAATAACCTATCCAACATTTTCTATATTCCCAATGTAGAGTTTGCAAAACAATACCTACATATTTTTCTGAAACCACAGGATTCGCTGAAATAACTCCAATACTAAAATTGTACTCGCGAAAATATATCATGAATTTTTCCTCCATTTTTAAATGTTAGGCCTAGAGTGTTGGAATGTCAAATAAATACGAAAAAAAAGAAGAGTATTTCCCACAATAAAATGTTCGGGCTCAGTGTGCGTACGGGTCGTCACCCCGCCGGTGGGCGGCAAATGGACTCTTGGGCGGCGGCCTATAAATACCACTTGTTAACGATAATAATATACTGCCCTATTTAATTATTCAGCCTGTACGAGATTAGGATGGCCCTCAAACAACTCAAAAACAACAAAGCGGCAGGAGATGACGGAATCACAGCAGAACTTCTGAGAGCGGGCGGAACGCCAATACTTAAAGTCCTCCAGAGGCTCTTCAATTCCGTCATATTTCAGGGCAAAACGCCGAGGGCATGGAGCGGAAGCGAGGTGATCTTGTTCTTCAAGAAAGGGGATAAAGCCCTACTGAAGAACTACAGACCTATCTCGCTTCTGAGCCATGTCTACAAGTTGTTTTCGAGGGTCATTACGAATCGTCTCGCTTGCAGGTTTGACGACTTCCAGCCTCCCGAACAAGCCGGTTTCCGAAAAGGCTTTAGCACCATAGACCACATCCATACGCTGCGGCAGGTTATACAGAAGACCGAAGAGTATAATTTGCCACTTTGCTTGGCGTTTGTGGACTATGAGAAAGCCTTTGATTCGATCGAGACCTGGGCTGTGTTGCAGTCTCTTCAGAGGTGCCAAGTGGACCATAGGTACATCGAAGTGCTAAGGGACCTCTACCAAAATGCCACTATGTCAGTTCGAGTACAGAACCAGAGCTCTAATCCGATCCAACTGCAGCGAGGAGTGAGACAGGGAGATGTCATCTCTCCGAAACTGTTCACTGCTGCATTGGAGGATATTTTTAAGCTTCTGGACTGGAAAGGATTTGGCATCAACATCAACGGCGAGTACCTGACGCACCTTCGATTTGCCGATGATATAGTCCTAATGGCTGAGACCCTGGAAGACCTGAACACCATGCTCGAGCATCTCAGTAACGCATCCCAACGAGTGGGTCTTAGCATGAACATGGCAAAGACAAAAATTATGTCCAACGACCATGTCGCACCCACTCCAGTTCAGGTTGGGAACGTTACACTCGAAGTTGTAGACCAGTACATTTACCTAGGACAAATAATCCAGTTAGGTAAGTCCAACTTCGAGAAAGAGATCTCTCGTCGGATCCAACTCGGATGGGCAGCGTTCGGGAAGCTGCGGAATATCTTCTCGTCCGGAATACCTCAGTGTCTCAAGACGAAAGTCTTTGACCAGTGCGTGTTGCCAGTGATGACCTACGGCAGTGAGACGTGGCCGCTTACTATGGGTCTCGTGAGGAGGCTCGGTGTCGCTCAGCGGGCAATGGAGAGAGCTATGCTCGGTATTTCCCTGCTGGATCGAATCAGAAATGAGGAGATCCGCAGGAGAACTAAAGTCACCGACATAGCTCGGAGAATTGCAAAGCTGAAGTGGCAGTGGGCAGGACACATAGCGAGGAGAACCGATGGCCGATGGGGCGGAAAGGTTCTGGAGTGGCGACCACGTGTCGGACGACGCTCAGTGGGTAGGCCCGCTACAAGGTGGACCGACGATCTGGTGAAGGTCGCGGGAAGCCGCTGGATGCGGGCAGCGCAGGACCGATCGTCGTGGAGATCCTTGGGGGAGGCCTATGCCCAGCAGTGGGCGTCATACGGCTGATGATGATGATGATGATGATTTAATTATTGCCTGTTGAAAGAACAAAAACAATTTTCCAAGCGAGATGTTTTCATTCCTTTCTCAGTTGCGAAACAAAGTGTTGTTAGCTGTTGTTAGTGTTGTTATTCTGGCGAGAGCGCATCGCTGCGTAATGGAACGCGACATGCTTTTTAAACTTTTAATAGTTCCAACGTTGCATTATGCCTAGTTGTACACTACATAGCCTTAGTGTTATTATTATCTATAGTTTTTATTATGAAAAATCCGGTTTTGAGGTTGAAAGCTTAGTTATCTACGTATAACATGTTTAACTTATTCAAAAGCCACTGCATGATTATCACGTGCTCAGCGGTGAAAGAAAACATCGTGAGGAAACCCACATTCCCAAGAAATGTATTTCGGAGGTATGTGACCTCACCTATGTTGGGCTAGTATTCCGTTCGCGGGTTGGAAGGTCAGACAGGCAGTCGCTTCTGTAAAAAACTGGACCTGTCAAATCTTCAGGTTAAGTAAGCGGACCCTGTGAAAAACGGGATAACAACACACAACAACAAAAGCCACTGACTGACTGCCCCATTGGGACATAGTCGTGAGCTTATACGTCATACATCATCAAAATGAAGTGTCATCTGGAAGAAATTTCTGTGGAACAAGAAGGCTGTCTGCCACGTTTGTTTTGCAAATATAATTACGATGACGGTTCAAAATTTGACTTTGAAATCAAATTCTACCTGTCTTAGTGTAGTGATCGCACTTTACATAACAATAAGGCATTAATGAGAGGCCCGGGGCACCGAGCCGCTCTGAATTTTAAATTACTCTTTGCACAGCGATTCTGCTGAGGCAGCCGGTTAAAAGCTTAGCTTTATCCTGGCTGGTACTATGTCCTGATATAACACTGATTCTTCATACTTGTGGCTTCCGGGGTTCGAATCCCGGTAGGGACAAACCGAAGTTTCCGAGCAGATGTTTCTAACTGTGCTAAAAATCGTCACACCGATTTGCATGAAGCGGGCAACGGTCACACAGTGGAGAAAAATACGTTCCGTGGTTCAAATCACTTTATGATGCCTAGTTTACTTAGGCTTAGGCTGATCACCTGATTGTCCAAAAGTAAGATGATCCGTACTTCAGAAAACACGTTAAGACGTTGGTCCCGCTTACTACTTACTGATGTAAGTAAGTAGTCGTTATATAAGTCACGTCAGAGGCCTTTGGCAGCTCAATAGTAACTCTGACACCAGGGTTGATCAGGTTGGTAATTCACCTTACAAACCACACAATAGGAGAAGAATACTTGTAGATAGGGTAGGGTACCGATAATATCGAAATCCTTGAATGTAACTGTAACTAGGGATGAAATATCAACATGAATATAAATACAACAACGTATCATTTCGCCTGTATCCTCGAAGGGGTAGGCAGAGTTGTAAGCCGGTTCAGAGTAGATCGTAATAATTTTTTTTAAGGATATTATAGCGCCATAAGCGCACTGTCCACCCGCCTGCTCGCTACTGCTCGCCATAGCTTTGTATTCACTGATATTAATAAAATTTTACAATATCCTTTATTTTATGGTTGTAAACCCTTCTAGAATGAATAATCAAACAACTAACCAGTGCAAAGTATTAAAATTCGACTGACGGCGACATGTTCCCCAATTTGCATTAATGTACGTCCTTTTAGGTCTTCATTTAATATTTTGTTGTAAAAACTCTTTATTAATAAGGACACTGGCTGTTTTTTGATATGACGTTTATCTACTTGTTTTTTTAATATTCTTTTCCATTGTTGACTCTTATATTATCTGCCTAAAGGCCAGGTAATAAAGCTCTCTATCATAACGTGCGTCTTTTTACTGCAACGGTTCCAGAAAACCAGGATACCTGATATAACTTGAATTCGCTACATTTTCGCACGCACGTATCTAGGAACATAAACACACACGTAATACTTATCTACATCGAATTTCCAAGCTAGTCTGCAATAAAAGAGCACGTAAACTCACAAGTCAAAGTTAGAGAAATGTGGACTTTAAGGCTTATTAATAACGACTACGAATCGGGGTTTTAATGAGAGGAAACTTTGAGCGCAACTTCGTAGACGATTGCATTGTTTGGAGATGTTTTTAAGTGCGCGACGCTAGTTTACCTAGAAAGGAAAATAACCAACTAATCTAGAATGCCTCGCAGAGAGAAATGAAAAACTCATGAAACTGTGTGGGTAGTGAGTTTTTCTTGCTTTTACGTAAACGTAAAGTCCTCACTGCTCGACAACCGTATATGTGAGTGTATGAAGTATTTTCTTTCATAATGCTTCACAGGTTGAGAACGCGGGTGGGCAGAGCCACGAATCATGTCGATTTGCAGCCATTTTTGTAACCATGCTCTAAAATGGATAGGTATGATGACCATAGGTACTCAGGCCATTGTCTATAATCCATGCTAATATTATAAATTCGAAAGTAACGGATTTAAATGAAATTCGGTATGGCGATGAAATCCAGAAAAGAACATGATAGTTTTTATCTCCGAAATCATCCCGTAAGGGGAAGAAAAGGGGGTGGAAATATATAATGGTCAAGCAGCTGGACGTGTTCTGTGTTATTTATCACTCCCAGTGCAACATAGAAGACACATCACATCAGTCAGAGAACGCTTATTGAAATATAGAGATTGGCAATCTAATAGAAACAAAAAGTACATCTACCTATCTCTATCTAACATACCCTAAGGCGAAAAACAACAAAACAATGGCGTCGTTAGGGAATCAACGTATGCAATGCAATAACAATTCCCGTCATTTCGCTGGGAATAAATTGCCGCAATATTGGTTCGTCCCGGCGAATCCTCCTCAATAGAATCCACCGAAATGACAAATTCCTGTTAAAAGACACAGGATTACAGAAGAAATGAAAGTCATTCGCGTAGCTAAGACATTTCTTATTGTCGTGTCTGATTATTTTCTAATTAAATTTAATTATTTTGCCCGGGTTCGAATCCAGGTGGGGAGATAACACAAAAATCACTTTGTGATCCCTAGTTTGATTACTTTGGTTAGTACCTACATTAAAGACTGATCACCTGATTGTCCGAAAGTAAGATGATCCGTGCTTCGGAAGGCACGTTACTATTTACTGATGTAAGTGAGTAATCGTTACAGGGGCCTTTGACGGCTCTGGTATTCCAGCTCGCAACTCACGCGATAAGAAGAAGATAGAATTAAAAACAAAAAAGTACTTTTTGTGTTCATATTTTAATGTGTAGTCTATTTTGACTATGGTGTAAATAAATACCTATATGAAATTATGTGATATTTAAAAATTCGAATTAAGTACGATATATTTCTGATACTTGTTTTGCTCAGATGACAGTAACTACTTGGCTGGAGAGCGTAATTTTATCATTCGTGTATTTCAAGTATTGTATTGTTTAAGGTCGCCAACAAACTGTTTTGCAGTTTGGCGAAACATATTTTTTGTAAAACTGCAGTGTATATTTTTGAATAAATAAAAAAAGGGTATTACAAATTTCAGTGATAGTAATCTCCAGCTTTTCTATCTACCTCGGGAGAGATGTGTATGATAAAAGAAACATGAATTACGATTAATATGTAATCAAATACAAATAAATCTACTGCATAAACAGCTATTAATAAATGAAAACACAATAATTTCGACTAACGTATTCGCATTTTTATTACATCGTTCTTCTGTTTATCGAAGACAGAGCAAAAGCAACCTACCATGAATTACAAATAAGACCGCTATAAGATAAACAACTTCAACCGCCAACCGCTAAGCGAAGTCAATTTAATGATTAAAATTTCAATCTTCAATATTTTCATAAGTAAACTGTGTCAGGAAATGAAGAAAACATTTGAGTATTGCTTTTAAGGAATCAGTCAAGAGGAGGGAAGGGTTCACCGGAAGCAGGCGGCAGGGGGCGGAAGTAGGGGCCTTCTCTGATGCTGATGACACTTTTGAAGCCAAAACGTTGCATTTTTTCATTTTATTAACTATTGTTAATACAGTAAATGTTTACTAAAATTATAATTTGAGAATAAATGAGATGAGACGATGATGTACCCTAAAAAGGTTACATCATCACAGTTTTATATTAAGAATATGAACAAATAAGAATATTACGAATACATAAAAATAATGAATTTTTCTTCATGCCATATTCTAACTGAGGCAAAAGGGGATGGTACGTCTTATTTTCTGAAAATAGTTCCCTCTTATCGAAACCCAACGACGAAAGCCAATAACGTACTGTACTTTACACCTGTAACTTATCTTAAGTGAAAAATGCATTCGCGTGAAACTATTATTAAAACTATACAAGTTTCATGCAAACTTTCACACCTCTTTATACTCCCTTAGGGGATTAATTTCACAAAATCCCGTCTTATTGAATTCGTGTCCTAAAAGCAAACCCCATGCACAATTTGAGACTCCTAGCTCTTGTAGTTTCGGAGTGAGTCAGTGAGTGATATAGATTATGTCAGCGTTATGGATATTTAGGTAGCCGGCAGACCCAGATACTGTGGTATCAGAATAGCAAATACATTGGACGATACCTGCGGGTAACGTGCTATGTAATGTATTAAACAGCAGCGTTTCGCGGGTCAAATTAGGTCAGTGTACAACGCATGAATTTGGGTTGTGAACATAAATGCTTCAGCGACATTCAATCAGCTTCTAGGCCCCGTAAATTGTATCATCAATATTATCATTCACACTTACGACAGTGCGCCAAATATTTCATCAGAAATCATTTCACAATTTCCATTTGTATCATTTAACACGACGGGACCTCGTAACAAACCTATAAACATCGTTTAATTTTATTTCACATCAAAACATTAAACTTGAGTTGTAAAAGTGCCTGCCTCACGAGCGCTTCGCGAAGCACATAACTATACGATTGCTATAAACGTTTCACAGGCGCTCGTTGCATTTCGTTGAACTCGATTTTTACTCTACAATTTTAAATTCATATTTCAAAATATATGTGCCTTGTAATCTGCTAGATTCCACAGCTGAAGTACAGCGATAGGAGGCAGGGAGAAATTCTAATTAGCGCTAATGGACCCACGTTAACCTGAAACTTGTCTGCGGCATTCCGACCTTGTTAAACTTTATGAACATTTTACAAGGTTTATAAGGGAATCACCTCATTGGCTAGATGGCCTGCCGGAACTTTGGCTTCGTTATTAAATCAAATTAATATTCAAATACATAAATATTTTTTTATATAACAAAAAAAATATGTCTTAGATCTGCTGTAGACTTCAGCTGGTATAATATTATGTCCTTTATAAACTAACATTCGAATCTAAACACATTAGGTAGGTAATACACAAAGTTATCGACCGATCGCTGAAAGCCTCGGGCAAACATTTGGCATGCTGAAAGCATTCTTCAGTTCAAATTGCTATGGTGTCTGTTGGAAATTCCGCTGGTATTCCAACTAATAAACTATTCCCTATTGGAGGCGATTTATACTAGAGTGAGCTAGGTAGGTTAACAGTGCATAGATGGCGAGGTTAGTTACCCCGCCTCCGGGAGCGGCGGCAATGAATGCCTAAGTGGTGTGCGGGGATCCATTCAGTGCGAGCTCAATGCTGGCCAGTAAACAAGGCTTTCATCGCATACGTGTCACCTGGTACCCTAGTGCGCACTCGCTAATAATTAAAATGCCCTCACTACTTTTTGGATACATTCAGAAAATTCACAAATCCACCGCGCTAATGAAAAGTTTGTACGTAATATACGGATAGAATTTCCAGTCTTCCAATTTCCATATTCATATTTTAAAAAGCGAAGAATAACACGCGCAGTTAATTCTTAAAAAGAGAATGTATAATCTATAGATGCAAAAGTAATCGATATTAATTGGCTAGTTTCCAACTAGTTAATACGTATAGTTACTTTTTTACTAAACGTTACAACACGAAATTACTATGGAATTTGTATGAAAGATCAGTGTGACGTCGTAGAAAAACGTGATAAAATGTCTGACTTATTACGGATGTCTTGATTAAAATTCATAAATAAGTTAAATAGAAAAAAGAAAATGTTTTTCGTTAGGTTTAGATCTAGATAACATTTATACGTTACGTTTGGGTAGACCTAGGATAACATTTATGGAACAAATAAAAGAGAAGGTGCAGGTCGTGTCGTATCGGGAGGTGAAGGTTTTGGCGGGAAGAAGAGAGGAATGGCGGTTACTCCACCGACAAGAGCGCAGCTCTTAAATAGAGAGAGAGAGAGATCTGTCTTTTTTTAGTAATCGGAATTTTATAATTTATCTTGAACCTAGTACGACCCAAATAGTAATGAATGAACGTGGAGGAAGCAAGAGAAGCGTATCAGGATCGATGCAAATGGAATTCCATAGTCTCTGCTTACCTCGGTGAGAAATAGGCGTGGTTTTATGTATGATGTATGTAACTCAGTATCGACATCGTAAGTGGGTCATGTTAAAGTGAATTCTTCGTTGTGGCATGTTCAATGGGCCGAAAAGACATGACAGTTGAACAGACAGACAGTCAGAAGTATCGACGTCACGTCTGCTTTCAGAACAAGTGTATTCAGTTTATTGCGGATCAATAGCACATAGGTATTTTGTCTGTGGTATTTGCATTCTGATCTGGCTTATATTGGGCATATAAGGAGATACGTGTATTCTCCTTATCGTTGCGAGAGCCTTTCAGATTTGATCTTCTTCTTATCGTGTGGGGTGTGAGTTGATGAGGTTGGTTCCGATTTGATTAGCCCAGTATTTTGTTGTCCAGACAGATTTATCAGCTCTTCCCAAGTACAGGTGTCAGTATAGTCTGTGATGTAACACCTTAACCCAGATTCCATTCAGAAACAGATCCATTTAGAAATCTCGACCAGAACAGAACTGTAGTTATCACGACTTCGACCAACCTCAATCCGAGTGACGGCCTCCGTGGTCAAGTAGTTGAGCATTGGTCCCGGGTTCGAATCCCGATGTAGACATGTCACAAAAAACACTTTGTTTGTTCATTTCACCCGTTCGTCCGAAAGTAAGTGATGATGCTTCGGAGGGCACGTTAAGCAGTCAGACACGGCTTCTATTTATTTAAGTGTGTAGTCGTTACTTGAGCCATGTCAGGGGCCTTTGGCGGCTCAATAGTTACCCCGACACCAGGGTTGATGAGGTTGGTCATTGATTTCACAACCCACACGAGAGAAGAATCCGGGCATTTAAAGATTTCCAGGTTGTCTCGAGAAAACGAATACCCAGTATAGGTACGTTTTATGTTACATACAGGAAGCTGTCAGTAATCGAGTTGTAAAGTCTGCTTCAGTTCTGGTTATGACTTCAAAGGTGTACTGTACCGTCAGGCACCCGTAACGAACTTAGCTCAGTGGACCGTGAGGGTTGGATACGCTTTGAATATTACGGACGACGTGAACATTTTAATAATAATTCTTATTTTAAAAGCGACTATATGGTTGCTATACCTACGCGTAATTATTTTAAAATCACGGTAAAATTAAATCAAACTTTTCGCGTGTTTATATTCTGCGATTTTTGGTAAATACGTGATGAAAATACGGAATATACTTGATACTGTCGATCGTCAAGCTTTTTCATTAGAAATACTTTTTATCATGTACTAATGATGTTATATTGTCACATCTTCACTTACTGTCAGGTAGGATTATGATCAACTATTTTCAACACAACATATAACATAAGCTCGCGACTATATCCCAATTTGGGTAGTCAGAAGCACATTAATCGCCATATAAACTAAGTACCCACATCGCACCGAGCTTTCTGTTAGACCAACGTTATATTATAGGTGCAAACTATTTTCAATAAGAAGAAAAACACGTTGTCAAGGTAATTATTTTTTTACATTGTGAATAACAGAAAGTATGGAATCCCATAGTCTCTGCTTACCCCCGGTGGGAAATAGGTGTGGATTTATATAATATGTCTGTTATATTGTGAAGCTGCAGTAGAGCGGTATGCTGCGTACGCCTACAGTGGATTGAGGGTAGGCATGTGCCCAGCAGTGGGACGTATATAGGCTGTTTATGTATATTAATCTGTACTTATAACGCGTGGTTCTAAGCGCATGATTTCGCGTCAGCGGGCAAAGGCCCGAGTGCGTGCAATTAGTTCCCCCGGGCACCTCACAAAGGCTTAGTGGAGCTTTCTGGCCCCACACGAACGCGACCGCACACCTGAACTCGATATTGAATTATGGAATTCAATTAAACACATCACACATACCTACTGAATGACATAACATCAAATCAAAAAAACCAAGTGTACCCTTCGACATTACGAATATTAGGAATAAAAAATAAAATTCATTTTGCAATGGGTATTCTAAGATTTGAAATTCTTCGTTATGTTCCAAATTCAAACTAAAAATTTTTTTTAAACAAAAATCGCGTTTCAATTTTTTTGATGAGAAGTATACATAATAAGCATAGAATAGAGAGATAGAGTGAACATAATTAAACTCCGTAGTCAATACTGGGGCGGGCAGAGCCTTATTATCAGAAAACTAGCAGCCATTTTTGATAATTATGAAGTCTAAGATATTGATCCGATATAATGATGATCCGTATGGTGGGTGACAGGTAATCTACCCCACGGAATTGAAAAAGGAGGTTGGAAAGGACCTAACGCGTATTTTGTATGAAAACCACTGTCGCTGGTTCAACCCCACTCTCTTTTACTACTACTGTTGCAAACAGATAACTACGATTTCCTGTGATAAGGAGGGATCTCCTTACATGTTATCTAGTCGATATTTGTTCTATTGCCCTGCATGTTATAATGAATGAGACGACCTCTTAATGTACTATCGTGGAGCTCCGTGTGTCGTAAAGTTTGCTTTTTTTTTTTGACGTGACTTATTGTAGATTTGCCGCAGATGGCATTAACTACTTGGCCGGACAAATGGGGAGCGCTGAAGGCTCTCACCCGGTACAACGTTTAAGACAACAGGCCTGAGGGTGCCCAGTCGGGCGCGAACCTCGGCTCAGGGCGTCGTCTGAGAGGAAAAATATTTGAAAGAATTAATCGACCCTAGTGGGTCGATAGCGATAAGCGCTGAATGAGGGAAATCGTCGACCACGCCGGCGGGGTCGGTATCGGGGCCCTGAAGTGTTTGGTGTCGCGAGCTGATTGGCTGCCTCTATGGCTAGAGTAATCGGGTCGTCGGGATCGTATATTACGTCCTTCGGACGCCGATACTTTTCAGTACCGTCCCTAAGCGGAATGTACTCGGAAGCCGCAACTACCAGGGGATTTGGGTGGTGCGGAGCAGAATCGAAAAAACGTTTGGAAGCTAATTTGAGCCATTGGGCAATGGTTGGCCGTAAAGTTTGCGGAAGAGTGGACTGTAAAGCGAAGTATGAACTATTTGCTCATACTTGTATGGCGCGCGTTTCGCGCTCACTTGGGTCTTCCAACCTCTTTCTTCTATTCCGAAATCTACCCATATCGCCTATTGCTTTTCACAACTGAGCGAAAATTTGCATTAACAAATAGACAATATTATATAACCTTACCTTTTCCTAAATAATGTTACCATAAGTAACTCTAAAGGTTACCCAGATAAAAAATAAAAAAATAAAATAATTGTTTATTGTCATAGAAAAAGATCGACACAACATTGGGTACTACAGCTAGGACACACAAATGCTACAGAAGTATAACCCTGCTACCTGAACTAGGAGACCTGTATCTCAGGAAGCAGTGTTCAGCAATTACATCTTTTATAACATCGGTTTAGGCAGACCATTGTTAAACTGAATTTATTTGACAATAAACTGTGCTTAAATAAGAACAAATAAACATGCATTTTGTATGTTAATTGGGTTTGTGTGTATGTGTATTATAATATTAGTGTGTGTGTGTTTGTGTGTATCTGTGTGAGTGTTTGCGTTGTGTGACTGTTCACAACAAATGTTGTGTTTATGTTTAGTAAAAAAAACATTGGTACCAGTCCTCCGAGAATGACTTTGACGAAGGAAGGTTAATATAACGATAATATGACTTGCAAACTGTGTGTCTATAGAAGATTGTAAATACCGAGATAGTGAACACCACGCTGCGATTCCATTTAACAATTTCAATATGCGGACGTAAATAACGTAGTTCACAGCAACACGCTACGAAATAGTTTGGGTTTCGAAATTTTATTAAACATTCCCCTTGAAACAATATTAACTTCTTGAGTTGTTTGCGGATTTTTTGATATCCATAAGTTGCCAGTTATTTGTAAGTAAGCTGTATTGTTGAACTCGTTCCCCGCCCAACTCTAATGCCGGTAAATCCCGCGCCGTGCCAACTTGAACCCTAATTTCGCTTCCTTATCCTTATTGCGGAAAATCTTTTACCGTAACCTAACCGGTATTGGGCTGGTTTTCCCTTTGAAAGGTCAGATAGGCAGTCGCTTCTATAAAAAACCGGACCTGTCAAATCTTCAGGTTAGATTTAGAAGACACGTTAAGCCATTGGTTGGGGCTACAATCCCAAACACCTCCACCAATACACAGTTGGAGTATGCTCCATATCCCCACTGGTTTATTGAGGGGAGGCCTGTGCCCAGCAGTGGGACGTAAGTATACTAGTAGGCTATTTATGTATATTTATTTAATAGAAATAAACCACACAATGACATTACTCCATTAAAGTAACAAATCACGTAATAAGTATGCAATTATCTGTGCTTATTCAGCAGTGTAATAAATGCATTGAAATCGACGACTCGTGGTACAAACACAATGTCTGCGTTGCTGAAGCGCTTCAAAAGACATATGCTGCCGTGGTACCGCAATTTGCATATACTAGAACGCATACATACCTAGGTAGGTAGGTAGGGCGTTCTAGTATGTGTTTTTTTTTGTTTTGGTTTTCCCCGAAGGGTAAGGCAAAGGGAACTATGCCCATACAGCCATGTCTTCCGTATTTTTTTTCTTGATGATTGATGAAATGATGAAAGATGATGATGATGAAACCTAAGCCCCCACCCTCGGAGTAGACTCCTACTCCGAACCCCAAACGAATTAACTCAAAAGTCCGCATAAACTTTCGAGCTATGAAGCGGCTTCCTGGCACGAAGCGAAAATAAGCAGATACACGTTGTTCATTGAATACTCCGATAAAATAACACTCGCGAATGTCTTCCGACTAACTTAATGCGATCATTAACCACAAAACACCACTTCGTATTAATTATTTAGATTATCCAATGAAGAAAGCAACTGTCCCGTTCCCGTCTCCCGCCAAAAAGCCTCTAGTATGTGTATATCAGTACCTACTGATATACACAGTGTTAGTGACACCGTAACCAAAAAAAAAACGTCTACTTGATGTACTGAAAACGATGATAAGTGTTTTTCTCATCTGAGACGTTTAATTACGATTTTGAGGTTTTGTTGCGATGGTTTTTAATAATATATCCTCTTTATATATTTTTATAATAATCTATACAGATTTAAACACAATATGGGATTGAAAATATTTTAAGAATACAGTAATTTTTTTAGAGAATAGTGTCAGGATCGAAGCAAATGGAATTCCATAGTCTCTGCTTACCTGTAGTAGTTTATGTATGTATTTTTTTTATGAATGTTCCTACAGAAATTACCACTCAGAATCATGGTCTGAATCATTCCCGAAAATTTTCGTTACGGTGTCACTAACACTCTGTACGCACCCGAGAACTCACAATCATATTCGAATGTGATCTTTCAAAAAAGCGCTTATATGGTTTTCACTATAAGGCACAACGATATACCTATTTTTTGTTAGTGGCGCGACTGTGGTTGCGCGGGGTCTTAATGAAATAAGGCATAAGTTATTTCATTAGAACACTATAATGCGACGATATTATTATGTACCGGAGATAATTCTCAAAGAAAACGAGTAAAATCCTTCATATGCCGACGGTACGGTCATGAACAAAATACCCGCTTTAAAAACTTGTCGCCCTAACATATGGATGATTCAGACCATGATTTTAAGTTGATATCAAATGGAATTTTCCGTCGCCAAGGGTATAGAATTGAAAATAATTTATAAAAACTAAACGAAAATCATGAATTTTGCGACGGAAAATTCCACTTGATATTAACTCAGAATAATCAGCTGAATCATCCCCCTGAGTATTCGTTACGATATCACTAACACCCTGTATACTCATACTGGTTTCTATTAAACTTCTACTACCACTTCTGTTTTTCTACTTATTAAAAAACAGTATGAGTTACGTGATACAAGTACAAGAGTGCTGAAAAGTATCTACTATCAAAAGATGCCGAACGAACACCTATCTATCTGTCTACTTCAGGTTTCTTACATAATTGAGTGCTAAACAAACTTGACAATGCCATTCTACCCAAGTCTGGGGTCTCTCCAATCTTCTTAAGTAATCCTTTTACAGTGCGACATGTGTCTGAGACGTGCAGCTAAATGTGGTTTTATGTGCAGTCCAAGTCACAGATTGTAAGGGTGTATAAGTCCCTTATATTAATGATAATTTACTTTGACACGTTTACAAATTGAAACTTATCTTTAGGGCTGTAAACACTCTGTAAAGCAAATGTGGCAATCGTGGTTTGTGAAAGTTTCCACCTGTAGGTACTTTACATCTGTGAAGTTCTATAAATATATTTTTGTCGACACATAAACAACCCTCAACACATACAAAAAATTGTAGAGGTTGTAAGCAACCCCCATCGTGCAGTAGCCTTCTACTGCATAAGCCCGTGTAAATGTTATAAAAAAAACATGTAGGTGGGTACTCACGAGAGCAACGGAGTTGTTGTTCTGCTGCAGCCAGCGGAGTATGGCGCTGGCGGTGGTGAAGTCGGGGCGTGGCGGGGGAGGGATGGCGTGCTGCAGGCTCGACGCCAGCTGCTGCGCCAGCTCCAACGCACGCGCGCGCGCCGCGCGCCCCGGGCCCGTCGCCGTGCAGCCGCCGGGGGGGGCGCCGCCTGCCTCTGTGGGTACGGCAATTGGATAGATGATAGATCAAACAAACACAACATAAGATCACGGATGTATCCCAATCGGGGTAGTCAGAGGTACATCCGTCGGAAGATGAAGTAAGTACCTACCCTCAGCTCATCTAGCTTTCGGTTAGACCAACGTGATAGGCGGTGTATTGCCGTCTATATAATGGTCAAGCCAACTGTGTTAGTGAAAACTGCACTTAAGATGACTGGACCAAAGATAAATTATAAAATGTCAACCTAGAAAATGTATTTTATTCGCTCCCACTCCTCAATACAATCATTAATAGTTGGACACTGATCCACAAGTGGATAAAAGTTATATTCCGCTGCCTGACCTATACTACCTACACCTACCGACGAAGGTGTGTGTATACGTATGTAATTTGTCAAGCCGAGACCGTTTCACTCAGCAAGCAGCAGGCGTAATACGAAGCCGAGCGAAAATTGACATAGTTTAGTTCGATAGTCAACTTTATAGCTGGATATAGATATCTACCACAGCTAGCCGATTAAGTTATTCAGTGTTATTAAACTAAAACACGGCTACCCGAGTTACTGTCCGCACTTGCAGCACCGTAATATACATACCAAACGCTCAATAAATTCGTACAAAAGCTTTCAGTAGACTTAACTGGTTAATATTAGCAGAACATAAATTTACTACGACCGCGCCCATTCATAGTTTTTACACGTTTTCAATGTATCTACGTACTCGTATGGCCGCTCACTGCAACGAGGTAACTTTGACAGCTAACGTGCGTAGCATATGCAGGCGTAGCATGTGCGTGCGTAGCATATGCGAGCTTAGCGTAACTAAAATGGTTCGGATCGACATTATTTCCTTAATTCGATACTGTTTTAAGGTGGAACGCATCATAAAAAGCACATCAACGATATCCCTCTTTTAGAATATAACATATACCATATGTATAACAAAAATACCTAGCATTCGCTGAGAAATTATAAGAATCATGTCCAATAGAAAATAAAGTCGATTATAAAATCTACGTAACTTAAGTAAGTACACAATTAATCAACTTGCTTTATACGAAAGGAACTGATAAATTACATACATTACTAGCCCGTAAACCGTCTAATGAGCAGCTGCGTTCAGGTACATAAATAAAAAATATAACATTTATTAAAGGAGAACAAAGTTATGCCATTCAATTTAACGCGAATGTTCTAATTAATGAAGTTAGGCGGCAGTTGAGTGGCACTGCCTCCGGCGAACATCCAAGCAGGCCTCGGATTTAAATAGCGAATATATTGTTTAGAATATTCAAACATATTTGCTAATACAAAATAACATTTTAATGCAAACAGATTTGATTAAAATATAGACCAATTTTGTATTATTTAGATAGTGTCTCGGACAGTTTCTTTTTGGAGCACATAATAAATAATCGTGTTACGCATAACGGACGAAAGCAGTAGAGTTCGAAGAAAAATCACTTTAATTGTGTTTGAACAGATGAGAGATCACCTCATTTCAACAAAAAAATAAAGATTAATATAAATCATCAAAATCATATCAAGTATCATATTGCACCTACTTCGATAGACGTCACTGCAATAAATTCAAAGTACGAACGCAGTACATCAATCACAATACAATGCCTGTGCAGCGCACAATATCCACGATGTTTACATTCGTGTTAGTAGCGCAGCGGTCGGTGCAATGCTCGCATAAAACTGTAGATGGCAGCGTCAGTCCAAACAAGTTTAAAACTTCACAATATTGTTCAATATTTCATAATACAGCTTGATAAAACCAACAATGTTTTCGCATAATAAGACTGTAGATAAGAAGATATACGAGATAAAGTGTTACTACCATCGGTAAGCGTCCGATTTAAGTCGTAGTTAACAGAAGTCCTAAAACGCACTAACGAAGTTTTCTCGAAACTCTGTATATAAGCAAACTCGTTCGGCGTATTGTTGGAAGTGTACGTTCACCGTGTCGACACTTACTACGCATTGATCGCTGCTTCCTGCAGTTGTATCTGCTTAGTAAGGAGGCGTCACGCCGTCACACGTCTCACAGGGTAATCGTGTCAGCCCGGCCGGCTGGTAGCGTGTGCCGACTCCCGATCGCCCGGGCCGGCGGCCGCGACGGTGAGGCTCGCGCACATTCCCTGACCGGCCCTTGTTCGCGTCCGTTCTTATCTAAACTCCGGGTTTAAGTCGAGAACACTTCCATATATCGGCGCTGATTACAGTCAGATGCCAGTTTTTTGTCGCCAGACGCCTCGAGATAGGCCGGCCGGCTTATAAACACCAGAATTTCCTTCGAACAATTACAATTAACTTCCAGAACGTACTGGCACTGCGATGGAACTGTTAACGGTTCAAAATAATGAAGTTGACTGCAGCGTTTGTTAATAAGATACCGATATCATCGGGTGTCAATTTGCGGAAGTAAGCGGATAACGTGTCATTGATATTCGATCTGGTAAAATGCTTCAATGCACTTTGCTGTTTCGATATTTTGTATTATATTGCGATTGTGTAAAAAGTTGCAAGATGGATATAATAACGATAACTAAGGAACTTGGTATCGCATAAAATTTAACTGTGTCACATGTTTATGATGCGAAAAATTCGTGATTTTAATTATGATCTTGATCATCATCTCCCTAGGCATTATACCGTTTTTCACAGGATCCACTTACCTAACCTGAAGTTTTGACAGGACCGCTTCTACTGCCTGTCTGGCCTTCCAACCCGCGAAGGAAAAACCAGCCCAATACAGGTTAGGTCACATACCTCTGAAAATGCATTTCTCGGGAATGTGGCTTTCCTTACGATGTTTTTCTTCACCGCTGAACACGTGATAATAATTTATGATCCAAACATGAATTTGAAAACAAATTCGACAATCATTGGTTTAGGCATGTGCTGGATTCGAACCTGCGCTACCAACTGGGCTACCACGACTCTAATTAATTATGATAATACACGTAGTAAATAATATGGAATCGTAATTTATAGGGTGTAAAAATGATAACATTATTCTAGTCCTGCGTAAGGAACTCCACACTATTAAAGTTAGGCAGGAAATTAACCATTATGAATTTTCCTAATTCGAAGAGTGAAATGGGCCCGTAAACTTGAATATGGGCCATCTTCACCTCCATTCATTAACCGGCAAGTGGAATCTCTCGAAATGACTCTACTCGCGCAAATTGCGCGGGGACCGAGTGAATTGCATCCGCTAGGAACAATGGCGCTTTTGCTCCCAGCACAAAAAGGAAAAAAAAATCGCCATCATTTTACACAGTAATAATGGTGGATGGTATAGATACGTCTTACTTTTGCCTACCGAGCAAATGCGGTAGAATGCTTTCGTTGTGAAAGTGTTTTTCTTACGAACAGTCGAACAGTACATTTATGTATATTATTACGAGTATTATACTTCGAATTTGTTAACACGTTTTTGGCGTCTAATGACACGGATTCGTAACAAAGAAAAACATAAGTAGCTTTGTATATTATTACGTGCGTGTTCCTTCTAAGCCTCGCGAAAACATTTCATTTACCAATACCTAAGAGCATGAAGTATTAGTTGAGTTGACTCTTGGGACGGGATGGGTATGTTTCCTGACAAACTGTCACGAAACATATCTATCCCGATGCGTCTACGTGGGCAGGAAGCAACATTAGTACCTATAACAACCAATATTACGCGAGTTTCTTACGCTTCTGAACTTCTGAAAATGCAGGGTACCTCCTTCTTTTTATCATTAAGGTTGTGAGGTTTAGATTACCAATCTCTTGAACCCTACTGTCAGGGTTATCATTGAGCCACCAAAGGCCCTTGACATGGCTCATGATAATTCATTTATTCGCCTTAAAAATGGTAGGTACAGTTTGCAGATGGTCAGCATTTAGCATTAGGTCAACATTTTTAGTTATGAAAATTATAACATGCAAATAATAATGTACGACTGTTTGACTGAACATGCAACGACTATTTGCTTACATCAGTAACCGGGACAACGGTTTAACGTGCCTTTCAAAGCATCATCTTACTTTCGGACAATCAGGTGATCAGCCTGTTACGTTCTAACGAAACTGGAGGTCACAAAAAAATTTTGGTGATATGTCTCGGGATTCGATTCTGGGACCTCCGGATCGCAAGTCCAACGCTCAACGACTAAACCACAGAGGCCGTTAACAGGGTACCTAAAAGCATCCGCTAGCCAGCGTACATACGTTGCGGTATCTGCGAGTCCGGACCATCGCCGTCGCCAAACAGTCGCTGGCTGCAGACATCCAGCAGCCACCAGCGGGTCACGTGCTCCGGGAGGTGCCAACAACCCGGCATGGTTCACATAACACTACCACGCCTAGCACTAAACACCAAGGCACCAACGTACTACGCACACAGCCCTTCAGTGTATTTTAGAACCCATGTTAATATTATAATTGCGAAGGACTATCTGTTACATTGTCACGCGTAAACCGCTGAAAACTGGCACATAAATAGATAAATCGAAACCCAGGCCCGGACATAATGGTACACATAGAACAAAGAAAAAAAGATGTTTTGCTGTATAGTCCAGAAACGGAATTAAAGTGGTTAGTCGCCGACGGAAAGCTAATTTCTTTTTTTTTGTGGTTGGTAGGGTTACTCTTGGCCACTAGTCCAAAGGCAAAGATCACGCCTACGATGGAGTGAGTTTGCCCAGAAGATGCGTGTTTACTCAGGTCGTATAGTTTGTCGGACTATATCAGCTCGGTAATATAATATGTAGATATAGATTAGACGCAGGGAATTCCATTCCTTGGAAGTGCGCATAATAAGAGATCAGAAGCGCTTCGTGCGAATAGATGGAATATCCACCGAGTAATGATGGAATCCAGATGTACGTTTGGAAGTCCGTTGGTAAGAAAGGGAATGGCTAAATGAGCTTGTGTAGCTTCTGAACAAACTCCCTGAAGGGCCATCTGTAGAATATTGACAGACTGGCAACCTTTCTTCAATGTGCTAGATTTTAGTTTAGTCGCTAGTGTCATATGATAATAAATTGAAAAGAAACAAATCATAATAAAAAAACACGTAATTTAAATTACAAAACGGAAAATCGAACAATGGTGAGCGCTGTACCAGCATTAGAAAGAAAAATAAATATGGGTAATTTTCCCTTATTGTGGTTTTGTAAAGAGCACTCTCATACAATTTTATGAATCACATTTGAAGACGTGAGTTAGCAAACAAACCATTTATGTTCCGCGAATGATGTTTCCTACAGGAAAAATGAGTCGGTGTTATTTTGTTAAGAAACCTATTAGGTACTGAAAAGGAACATCGCGCACAATACGAAGCCCATGTGGATTACCCGCGTGGTTTGGGGGTGAACCGAGGTCAACAGCTTAGGGCTGACAGGAATACCGAGTGAAAAATACCTGTTGAGTCGCACGCTCCACATGAGAGGGCAGCTGAGGGCAGCTAGAATTGTAATTGCAAAAGTTCCGCCGCTCCTCGCGAGCAGAAAAATAAATGAAACTTTTCAAACAAATGACAGGGTTGGCAGACTCGAGCTCATTAATCACGGAGCCAAGTCATTCAAATTTTAAGACAACTAAGTGTCGAACAATATTGTTTTTTTGAACAAATTGACTCAAACAAATAGCCCAAGCGTTTATAAAAATTGGTATTCGCATCAGAAATGATAAAAGGTGTTAAAAAAAGGAAAAGCCTTGACTACGCCGATGTTTGTTATTTGGATCTCACTGAAGAGCTGCTCAACAAACTCGAGAGGTTGCAGAACGCAGCCATCCGCTTCGCGTTTGGCTTGCGTAAGTTCGACCATGTGTCGGTGTACCGTGCGCAGCTCAAGTGGCTCCCTATACGACTTCGGCGAAATTCCCATATCCTCTCACTCCTTTTCAATATCCTCCATAATCCCAACACTCCCGCTTACCTAAAAGAGCGTTTTAGTTTGAGGACGGAAGTTCACGAACGGCTGCCTCGATCGTGCACTAGGATGCTATTGGTAGCTCCCACCCACCGAACTGATTACTACGGCCAGTCTTTTACTGTGCAAGCTGTGCGTTTATGGAACTCCTTACCTGCTTCCATCAGAGTCGCTAACTCTCTTCAGAGCTTCAAAAACCAGTTGCGAGCTCATTTTGAATCCTTATGCGGATATTTTTAGGATATTACTATTATGTATGATGTATTTTATTTATTTTAATGCTTGTCTTGTATGTGTGTGTATAGTCTATTATTATTTATTATTATAGTTTTCTCAGATTATGGTTAGGTATATTTTTAGTATATATGTATTACATTATCCTCGTATGCCCTGGGGGCCTCTGAGAAGGACCAAATAATTGTAGTCATAAAGGCCGAAGGTTTTGAAATAGTTTGTTCTAATAATCAACGAAGGTACTTTTAAAAGTACCAAAACTTTGCCTGTCAATTTAATTCAAACCTTTGCGCCGATTGAGAAAAAAAGTATTTTGTCTATGAACTAGTTCATTCAATTTCGTGAATAGGTGGCTTTAATAAAAAAGAAATATGTATCACTTGTCGTAATTTGTCATTTTATTGGTAAAGATGGCGCGCACACGGCGACGAGGTAAAAAAAAAATCAAGTTAATAATCGAATTTCGTAGTTTTTCATACACATTATTTTCAGAAATCGCAGGTAAGATAATAATCAACAACATGACATAGTTATTTTATCAATTTTGTATCGATATCGTTAGCAATATGAAAGCAAACTTTTTTAGTCCTTTGCAAGGGACTTTAGGTGTCATGTCCGGATATTTTTCAAAAAGTTTTTTAAATTGTTATATGTGATTAAATCATACCGATATAGACTGACTTGCTTACGTGATCTTATGATTAAAAAAAACTACCGTCTTCATTTTATTTCATTTTTTCTTCTAATGATGATCTAAACTGACACCATGAATTATTTTTTTTCCTAGTAATATAAACCTAATGTACTTCCAGAGGGACTAATCACAAACTACATCATAAAAACTAAAACTCGTTACTTATTTTATATTTAAATATGTAAGTATATACACATATTTATGACGTACAAATAGGTATGTATGCTAATGAAAAAATACATAACCCTTTATTATAATAATATTTTTCAAATTTTACTAAAAGTAGTGACTCAAACCGGGAGTCCTTCTGGAAGAACTAAAAAAAAAACGTAGTTTTTTCAAAAATGTCTTCTATTCATCCTTACATAGGTCTCCACTTAATTTGAACCCGATCGGATAACTCTAACACTTTAAAATTTGTACTTGAAGTGCTCGGCCTTTACGACTACAAAAATTTGGTCCTTTTCAAGGTACCACCGTCGTTTATTACTTCGAAATCGTAATTATGCTTCGGCGTTACGAGGATAAATTGAGTATTTATTAATATATGTACGTATAGTATAGAGTATTTATTATATTAACTTTTAGGTATTTATTTATTTTTATTTTATTTATTTTTTATTTATTTATTTATTTATTTTTTTTTTTTTTTTCTGTTGCACCATCCCGCATCCAAGCTATAAATGTTTGTTTCCTTTTGTTGGTTGCCTGGAAGAAATTGCTCTAGAGCAATAAGGCCGCCCAAATTGTACTGTATTCATGTGTTTTGTCTGATTGTTGAATTTTTAGTTCTGTGCAATAAAGTATATTTGATTTGATTGATTTGAAAAGCCTCGAAGCAAATATTTGGTGAGTGCGAACGAGAATGCCACGATAAGGGACGACGCCTCAAAAATTTAATCTCGCTTGACGCAACCCGGCTGAGATTACATTCTCTTGTTCATTGAGCTGTTTATTATAGCAACAATAATTCTTCCGGAAGAAAGAAAAAGAAGATTGAGACCTTTCCAATTTTGAAGGCCTTTGTAAACGTGACTTTCCGGTTTGTATAAACCAGATACAGAGACTTCTTACTATAGAAATTGCTGTAGAGCAATAAGGACGCCAATTGTGATGTAATCTTCCTTGTCTACGAGTATGTTTTAAAATGTTTCTTCTGTGTGTGTGCAATAAAGAATTATTTGATTTGATTTGTGTTCAAGAACTAGAAATAAATAATGTTTGTCAATTTACTTTTACCGGCGTATCGCACATTTTTCTTTAATAGCTTTCGGTTATATTGAATTTTCTATAATATCTGACTGTATACTACTGACAATAGGCGCGCGGACAAGTGACAAGGCTTTCGTGCAAATATCGGATATTGTCACAGGAAACGTTGACATTCGACAGTGGAAATCTTCGTCCAAAATAAACCAGCGATAGGCTTGAACGGTAACTGCATTATCGTTTGAATACCAGACATAATTAAAAATGGTACCCCCGCGGATATTGTACGGAAAACTGGGACACGGTTGGGAAAATTGTTATGTCTAGAGTTGACATGAGCTAACAACTCGACCCGCATAAAGTTCACGAGAACGTCACATCATCGGTAGTTTCAGGCGCTTGCAGCCACCACGCACAAAATAAAGGACTAAAAATATTGGCGCAGCATCAAATCATATTCCTTCTTCAGATTGGAAAGCCAGATAGGCACTAGACAGTCGCTTCTGTAAAAAACTGGCTTCACGTCAACTGAGCGAACCCCGGGCTAAAAACCGGATAAATGCTAGGGAAATGAGGACATGCATTGAATAGAATGACATCACTCTCATCTCCTGTCGTAAAGTATACATTTCCCACGCTACGTGTATTATAACACATAACATACGCTAACAACTATATCCCAATTGGAGTAGTCAGAGGTACATCCAACGGAAGATGAACTAAGTACCCAGACCTTTTTTTTTTTTTTTTTGACGTGACTTATTGTAGATTTGCCGCAGATGGCATTAACTACTTGGCCGGACAAAAAGTACCCAGACCAATAATCATAATCTTAATGTAATCTTCATGTGCCGAATCTTATTAGAATACTAGCTGTAGCCCGCGTCTTTGTCCGCGCGGACTTCGGTTATCGCTGTAGACACTCGAAGTTCGTCTCTGGATAGTACCATAAGTTCGACTCTGGGTTTCATTCTGCCTATGAGCCAATCTTAAAAGTCGTCTAAGCTGTTCCAGCAGTATGTATAGTCCAGCAGTTTAGGCGTGAAAAATTAAAAGACAGAATTACTTCCGTATTTGTAATAAAAAAGATGGAATTACCGATATTTTAAATAAGTGACTGTAGCGTAGCTCATATTACTTTTTATGGTAAACATAGAGATAAGTTAGCTTTAAGAACTTTTGTAAGTCAGTCACCTAGTAAACGCCTTACAGTGAACACGCACTTATTATTTGCCGCCCTTCTGAACCACATAATAATATACGTAGTCTCACATCCAGTCAGTATCACCACAATTAGTATAAATCACACTATTTCAGCAAAGTAATGACCATTTCGGCAAAGTGGTGACACCCGGACGTGTTACTTATACGCGCGCGCATCTACAAAGCATACACCTCCACCGTAATTTACATCAACTGCGTCGCGTGTGCGTATAGACTTTTGTGAAAAACATTCGCGTTACTAGTGACTCCTGGACTCTATCATCATGCACGGCCAAGCACCATCACAACCACAATGCTCCGCCGCCGCGCAGCCACCTACGGTCCAGCAACAACCATCCATCTCACCTGAACAGCACGCCATCACCATCAACTCGCGCATTCCTGACTTCTGGCGCACACAACCCAGGCTGTGGTTTCACCAGTTCGAGGCCATCACGGACCCGCAGAAGGCAAGTGACTTACACAGAGCGCAGCTCTTAATAGCTAGGTTGGGGAGAGACGAGTTGTCAAATATCAGTGATATTCTCGAAAATATGCCAGAGAATAATAAATTCGAGGCATTAAAATCGCGACTTATATCCGTATACGAGGAATCAGAGAGCCGACAGCTAAATCAACTCTTAAATGAAATTGAACTCGGCGATCAAAAACCTTCCCAGCTTCTCCGCCGAATGCGGGAGCTAGGAAGAAATAGGGTTCCGGACGAGACTCTGAAATTGCTCTGGGTAGGTAGACTACCAGTAACAATGAGGAGTGCTCTCGTTGCATGCGATAGTGGCGAAATAAAACTAGATAGTTTAGCTAAACTTGCAGATAAAATTATCGAAAACATAAGGTTGTCTGACATAAGTGAAATAGCCAAACCTAGTTCTAGCGGCTTACAGTCCAGCAGTGGAGACATCGCTAGTGAACTAGCACAACTGAAATTGCAAATATCTGCAATCGCCACAAAACTGAACAGCTTTGAGCGTCCATCGCGCGACCATACTCGACAAACCAATCATGAACGGACGCGGTCACAATCACGCACCCGCACCGATAATTACAAAAAACAATCGGCCAAACCAGGTGACCCGCAATTTAAATGTTTTTATCATTTTACATATGGTGCTAACGCACGTAAATGCGGCGACATACAAAATTGCAAATACGTTCGCTCGTCGGAAAACTAAACCCGACGTCGGCACAAGTAGCTAGTGTCGGCGTCAATAAAACATTTCGCCTATGTATCACGGATACCAACAGTGGGATAACATTTCTCATAGACACGGGTGCCGACGTATCCGTACTAGCTGTAAAAAAACGGCCCACTACGCCCACGTCTGACTTTACGTTATATGCTGCAAATGGTACGAAAATCAAGACGTACGGTGAAAAGTCTGTTACTCTTAACTTAGGACTACGCCGCCCATTTACGTGGAAATTCATCATTGCTGACGTACAACGTTCGATAATTGGCGCTGATTTTCTGGCCGCTAATCAACTTATGGTCGATCTCCACGGTAGAAAATTAGTAGATAAGGTGACATTATTATCTCGTTGTACTAACATAACAAACGCTACTGAGCCAACTTTACGTTCCATTGATGTCACAAATGAATATCATCAACTTCTAAAGAAATTTCCCGACATTACCAAACTGGAAAATTTCAAAGAAATTCCTAAACATGACGTAAAACATCATATTTACACAACTGGTACTCCGGTACATGAAAAAGCACGTCCACTTAACCCGAGGAAATACAAATCGGCCAAAGCGGAATTCGAAAGAATGATGCAATTAGGTATTTGTAGACCTTCGAATAGCCCATGGGCTAACCCACTAGTTTGCGTCGATAAAAAAAACACACAGGAAACAAGACCGTGTGGAGATTATCGTAGACTTAACGCACAAACAATACCTGATAGATATCCACTACCAAGGTTACTCGATTTCACATACATCCTCAAAGGAAAAAATATATTTTCAAAAATAGATGTGCGGAAAGCCTACCATAATATTCCCATGGCTCCACAAGATATTCCAAAAACTGCAGTAATTACACCATTCGGATTATTCGAATTCACACGTATGAATTTCGGTTTACGTAATGCCGCGCAAGATTTCCAAAGATTCGTGAACAACGCATTACAAGGCATTGACTTTGCTTTTGCTTATCTAGACGATATCATCATTGGTTCAGACTCCAAAAATCAACATCTGAAACATCTAGAAATCGTTTTAGATAGACTAAACACCCATGGCCTTACAATAAACACAGACAAGTGTGAATTCGGAAAACCGGAATTAATTTTTCTAGGTTATAACATTAGTCCCAACGGCATCACCCCTAGCCTAGAGAAAAAACAAATTATCAACGACTACCCTAAACCTAATACCATCGAAGAACTTCGTCGTTTTCTTGGAATGATGAATTTCTATCGACAAAGTATTCCTAACGCCGCGGAAATTCAAGCTCCGTTACACGCGTATTTACATAACTCTAAAAAACACGATAAAACTAAAATTACTTGGACTGAAAGTGCACTACAAGCATTCAGTTTATGTAAAAAAAGTATTAATAATGCTACCACACTTTCACATCCCGACCCATCCGTACCGCTTATTTTAATGACGGATGCGTCAGGTACCTGCGTAGGAGCAGCTTTACATCAAAAAGTTAACGACACACTAGAGCCCTTAGGTTTCTTTTCAAAAAAGTTAACTGATACACAAAGTAGGTATAGTACTTACGATAGAGAGCTCCTAGCTATTTATATGTCGATAAAACACTTTAGACATATAGTTGAAGGGAGAGAACTAATCGTGTTGACCGATCATAAACCTCTCACATTCGCCCTTAGCAAAAAAATCTCACCCTCGGACTCGCCGAGGAGATTACGCCAGTTAGATTTTATTTCGCAATTTTGCGATAAAATTGAATATATTGAAGGTGAAACAAACACAGTGGCAGACGCTTTATCTCGAATAGTTGAAATATCGATTCCATCTCTATTCGACCATGCTAGTCTAGCTGAAAAACAAAATCAAGATCCTGAATTGCAAGAATTAAAAAAACAAGACAACTTGCAATTCAAACTCATATCTATGCCTCACTCGGACATTAAAATCTACTGCGAAACTTCAACTGATAACGCTCGCCCATACTTACCAAAACAATACCGAGAACTCGCTATCAAAACACTTCATGGAGTGAGTCATCCCGGCATAGCTGCGACTAAGCTCCTAATAAAATCACGCTATTTTTGGCCCAGTATGAACATTGATATTAAACATTTCGTTAAAAAATGTATACCCTGTCAAAAATCGAAAGTGCAAAGGCACACAATAACACCTCTAGCAGAGTTCGACAACGCCGCACGCTTTGAACACGTACATATAGATATTATAGGTCCTTTACCCCTATCTAATGACTTTAAATATTGCGTTACCATCATAGATAGAATCACGAAATGGCCTGAAGTTATTCCCACCAAAGATATAACAGCTGAAACAGTCGCGAACGTGTTCGTAGAACATTGGGTAGCGCGTTTTGGTTGTCCAGTGCGGATAACTTCCGACCAAGGACGTCAATTCGAATCCGATCTATTTACACAATTGCTCAAAAGACTCGGTATCGAACGCGTACGCACCACCGCATACAATCCCAAAGCAAATGGTATGGTCGAACGATTTCACCGGACGTTAAAAGCTGCTATAATGACAAAATGTGCAAATAACACCCAATGGGTACAAGAGTTACCATTAGTGCTCCTAGGCCTACGTACAGCGCTAAAATTGGACCTAGGTTACAGCCCATCACAACTCTTGTATGGTACAGGAATCAGGTTACCAGGGGATATGATCGCCCCAAACCTGAAGGGTAACATTAATGAACGTGAGCTGATAAAACAACTAGCAAATTCTTTAGCATCCGTTCCCACATTAACTAATCTAAGCCCACACGGCAATAATCATAAGGTCTTTGTTCATAAAGATTTAAGTGTCGCCTCTCATGTCTTCCTCCGAAACGAAGCTCGAAAATCGTTAACACATCCTTATGACGGTCCGTATAGAGTCATATCACGACACCCTAAATTCTATACCATTGACCATAACGGAAAGGATATCACTGTCTCAGTTGACCGTCTCAAACCCGCTTATCTTTTAAGTGATGACGATTATGTGTCGGTCACACGGCCATCGTCGTCGGGTACTCATACACCGAACGCAACTGACACCACAGCGACACAGGAAAAGATAAGGCCCACCGACGAAGATCACATCACCCCTGCCGTCGTCTCACGTTCACATACAGAGATAACACCGCAACCGCCTCCGAGATCAATTACAACAAGATCCGGCAGGCAAAGCAGACCAGCAGTTCGCTTCAATATCTGAACGAGCAAACACACCTTCTTCCCTATTTATTAATACTACCCATCATCATCTCTATATTATAATGGGTACTCCCGAGTCAAAGATTGTCGTCGCGCAGAACGCCGGGTCGGGCGTCAACAAGGCTGGTGCATCTCACGGCGAGTTTACCTCTGCAAATAATATGTCCCTCGCAGCAGTTGCAGTCGTCAGCGGTACAGTCTGCATCGGTATACTATACTTCATATACCGGTGTGGAAGGAAAAAGTTTGACAAATACCTCAACAGACGCGTCAACACCATCATGATCGCAGCAGCAACACAGACGCAACCCACCCCAACCGCACCCCCGGCGCAACAACAACAGAGTCACGTCCACCACTACGTGCCCTAACGACAAGGTGATCGATAATAACGGTTTATCGGTTATCGGTTTTTCGGTGCGTCGTTAATGTGACCGATAATATATTCGCGAGTGCTCATAAGTGCGCGCTTAAAAAACTTTAAAACAAACACGTAGCTTTAAGTACTTAAACAATTAATTAAATTTATTTTTTATTTTTCTCATATAAGTTACTTATACATCATTTATTTCTTTTCTTTTTTTATTTTTGTTAGCACATAAATATCAACTTGTATTTTTCATAAGGGGTAGTTTATACAAAAGGGGGAGGTATTGTAGCGTAGCTCATATTACTTTTTATGGTAAACATAGAGATAAGTTAGCTTTAAGAACTTTTGTAAGTCAGTCACCTAGTAAACGCCTTACAGTGAACACGCACTTATTATTTGCCGCCCTTCTGAACCACATAATAATATACGTAGTCTCACATCCAGTCAGTATCACCACAATTAGTATAAATCACACTATTTCAGCAAAGTAATGACCATTTCGGCAAATGACAAAATAAAAAAAATATAATACAGCAAATATACAGAAAAATTAAAAAAAAATCCAAATTTTTTTTCAAAGACTACAAAACAAAATTTCGTAAAAAGAATCTATCATCTGCCAGATTTTACAAACCTAAAGGCGCAAGTAAATTGAGCTTATAATCGCGTGTGTAAGATACCGCGAGAGGTGCTTAAATGTAAACGCGTGTGTTTCAACCCCTGAGACGCGGACGCGGGCGTCCTCACACGCGGCGCGCGGCGGCGGACTGGCGCCACGCCACCCCTCGTTCAACAGTTAGCACCCTCCCGCGACCAACATCCCTCTAGCTACTAGTACTACATACAGAACCTACTTCCTTCCCTTCCTGCTACCGTGACGTCGCGTAAGGCCTTGTGTTGGCCTCAAGTTTAATTCATGGTCAATAACGGTTCTTTTACTACAAAAGATTCTTATTTTGTAATATAATTCACTGTAAATGAGAAAATTAATTCATAATCTAGTAATCTGGGATTTCTGGGAAAATATTATAATTAGCAAATATATACTTTAAAATATATTTGTATATTGTTATCTAACCACAAAGTTGCTAAATAAAATAGACATTATAAAAATGGTGCTGAAACATGAATGATACATCTACATTTTTTATCTTACATTTGTTCCAAATAGGTAACAGATAACAGAACTTTCATTTATTAGTAATGTTAAGTTGCAGCATACACACCGCTTTTGCTTCTTCCACTGTCATCAAACCACCATCACCACATTATTCATTTATTTATTTTTTTATTATATATTCCAGTAAAGCAATAGGTACCTAAGTAAATACATAATAGAAAGTCAAGGGGATCACATATTAAGTGTCTAATTATTTTATACCATAGGCCTTTGTATATGTATAAACCAAAGACAAAGTAAATAAAACCTACCACATTCCATTCACTATAGCAATGTTTACATAAGTTGATGATGCATGAGAACATAGGTATTACAACACACTAAGTTTTAACGAATATGTAAATGAACTTAGTTCCATAAAGACTATTATAAACAATATCTCTTTGGTATTAGGAAATGAAAACCCCAAACCCAGTGAAGCATGGATTAGGCAAATCAATAGCATGGTATCTGTTCTAAGATGTCGACAGAACAAAAAATGCCATAAATTATGCATGTCACAGTTTCAGACAATACTTACCGGCTATAATGCCATCCATCTGCAGCAAGGCGGCTTCCAACAACTTGGCAGGATCAGACTCGGGCGATGTTAGGTTGTTGTCGCCATCAACCTGCGTAGTTTTTCCCATCCCACTTTGGAGATTTCACACTTTTTTATAAACAATATAAAATTCTAAACGTTATACAGCAGTTCTTACGGATATTTATCTTTCAAAATAGGAAGAAAAAGTTAACTTTCAGGAAACCATTTTTTTTTTTTTTTTTGGTTTGGTTTTCCCCGAAGGGTAAGGCAAAGGGAACTATGCCCATACAGCCATGTCTGACGTATTTTTTTTCTTGATGATTAATGAAATGATGAAAGGTGATGATGATGAAACCTAAGCCCCCACCCTCGGAGTAGACTCCTACTCCGAACCCCAAACGAATTAACTCAAAAGTCCGCATAAACTTTTGAGTTATGAAGCGGCTTCCTGACACGAAGCGAAAATAGGCAGATACACTTTGTTTATTGAATACTCCAATATAATAACACTCGCGAATGTCTTCCGACTAACTTAATGCGATCATTAACCACAAAACACCACTTCGTATTAATTATTTAGATTATTCAATGAAGAAAGCAACTGTCCCGTTCCCGCCTCCCGCCAAAAAGCCTTTCAGGAAACCAACACAAAACTTCAGAAAGAAACACAGATTATAAAAGACATGCTCATTTTATGAAAAATAATATTGGATTAACAAACTTATTGCAAAATTTATTCCATAATTAAGGCTTCACATAAATATTAATTTCTTTTCTATATAATAAAACGTCTCGTTAAAATACTACACATGCTATTTATTGTAATATCTTTAGAAAATACGCCGATAATTGTACAAAATAAAGTTAAGGAAACGACCATATCCTAGCAGCAATTTGACAACTCCGCATACGATGCTGCCAGTAATTATGAAAATGGTAACTGATCAATGATCGATTCCATTAAGTGAGGAGAGCACATCACTAATATTATTATTTTTCGATGACAGACATTTGACAGTAAGGCAGTGTTCACACCAAACTGACTGTCAGCCGCCGACAGTGAGCGAGCGTTACGCAGTGTATTGTAATTCCATACATATTCGCTTTTTCGTTCACACCAAACCGACAATACGCCATGACGCTATGCGTAGACGCTGATAGTCGGCGGCCGACTAATAAAGTGCGTCACTACCGCCGCGGACGCTGATTGGCTACGCGGCTGAACGCCAGCGTATTGGATTCAAATCGGCCGGCGGATTGTTTTCAATTCTTCTTACTCTTTTATATGAAAAATAGTCGGCCGCTCAGCGTACGCATTTGGTGTGAACGTATACAAGCCGACTGTTTTGTTCACACCAATGGCGTATTGTCAGCTACAGCGTAAAGCTTAATGTGAACAAAAAATACCATTTATTTTTACGTTCACACTGAGGCTTATAGTGAGCCTGCGCACAATCGGCGGCTGACTATACGTTTGGTGTGAACACGCACTAACGCATGATCCATCCATATCAAGTTTTAACTTGTGGTGTGGTTGTGCACGTTTTAAACCATATTATTTTACTGTGGTGCGGTGTGGAGTGATCAAGTGAGGCGTTTTTAATTTTAAGAAAAACGTGTATTTTATAATGTAATTGTAAAAGAACTACGACTAATCTAAAGAACTACTAAAACTTACTAAAAAATATGAGTGACCCTAAGAAGCATTGCTGTCCATACGAAGGATGTAAAGCTGCGTTTAACAGGCCGTACAGATTAACTCAGCACCTCCTAGTCCATAACAATGTCGTGAGTACTTTAATTAACTATCAGCCGTTAAAATGAAGTGCTTAGATGCTCCTATTTTCGCGACAAGAATATCTACAACTCACTGACAACAAACAGATGTTTAACTGAAATTATTTCACTTACAGAAGGCTTATGCTTGTTGTGAAGAGAACTGTTGCAAATCTTACACGAGCAAAAGCCATTTGGAACGTCACATAAATATAGTTCATAGGCGGTATGATGAAGATGTAATTTATAGGTAACATTATTTTATTATTGCATGCACACTTTTTACTGAAAAAAGTAATTGTAGTCCTAACATGAGCCATGTCAGGGGCTCTTGGCGGCTCAATAATAACCCTGACACCAGGGTTAATGAGGTTGTTGGTACTCCACCTCACAATCCACACAATAGAATAAGACGGAAAAAAATAATTCTTGTGACCCTATATGTTTCAAGTATTTTATGTAGGTACTACAAAATATTTAATTAATTAGATAATTAAATATTGTATATTATGTTTTCAGCTGCCCAACATGTCAGAACAAATATGCAAATCGACAGAATCTAAAGAGACACATCAAAATCCATCACAACTTAAGAATTCCATTTTCTTGTGACAGTTGTAACATAGACTTCAAAAAGAAACATCAACTCAGTGCTCATATGTACATTCACACTGGCATTAAAGCATTCAGGTTGGAATTTATTTGATCATACACTTTTTAAATGGGGTTTACTGCTTTCAATATTTAGTTTTATAAAAGAGGTTGGTATAAAGGGGACTTTTTTTATAGGCAAAAGAGCAAAATATGATATAAGTGATAATGTATTTGTTAAATTAGAATAAATAACCTTGTCTAATTTTACAAAATTCTCTTATGAAAGGTACTAATGATATCTTTTATTTTTATTTCAGCTGTGAAATATGTTCCAAAGAATTTGTAACTCTACTTGAGAAGAAAAAGCATATGAGATGTCATAAAAATTACAAATGTTCCGAATGCCCACAAATATTCAAACAGTGGTCAAAATACCAGGCACATTTGAAATCTGATCATGAGAGTAAAGGTATTTACTTTATAATTTTATAATTATTATAATTCATTTCTTTTTCTTTCTTTATTATAAGGTAAACTGGGTAGTGATTGCCCACTATATAAAAAACATTCTTATTTCCACTGCAGTGCATATCACCCATATTTCGAATACTACAATTAAAATGAAATAATTTGATGGGCAATCACTGTACCTTCTGTGAAAACATTCCTTTTTTAATGTTATTTTATTCAACTTAAATAAATCTTAATACTTATTTAACTTTATACTTCTTATATTTTTAGGACTTATTAAATAAATGTAATAAGTTAGTTATTATTAATAATTTAATTAAATTAGAAAATAATAAATGGTTAAAATTGGAACACAATCACTACCTAGTTTACCCTGTCAGTATGTTACCAACTTGTTCCAGAATACATCTGTGACATTTGTGGACGGGCGTTCAAACAGAGAACTCATATAATTCGTCATATTAGAATTCATGACCCGTCAAAAGTAATTCAATGTCCGTATGAAAATTGTAGCAGGTAAATTTTGTAAGCACTTGAAAAAAATATTTCGATTTTTTTTTTCTAAAGCCAATTCATTAAAGTCATCCAATTTTCAGATTTTATTCCAGGAATAGTAATCTGAAGCAGCACATGCTGATGAAACATGAAAAAATTACTCATGACTGCTCTATTTGTAATGCCAAACTTTCAACTAAGGTAGAGTACCTTTCAACCATGTAGGGTTCTTGATATTGTTAGAAGTAGGGTAAACTAGACAGTGATTGCACCTTCATGATTTTACAACAATAGTAATTAAGAGACTTAGAGAGAAAAATATATTAAGTATACTAGACAAATATCTCTAGAATATATAAATAAATATGTTGTCTGTTGTGTAATAGTATAAAAATTCAAAAAATGTCTTAACATTTTAAATTTAAATTTTTTTGGAGAATCATTTAGATTGGTAAATCTCTATCTAATTTACCCTAAGCATGATGAAAGGTGTTAAATAATTTTATTTTTACTTCAAACACTACAGAATAAGTTTCTTTTATTTTACAGAAGAAATTGCAGGAACACACAGTGAAAATGCACAAGTCTGAACAAAAAGTAAGGGTTCCCAAAACTAAATTAATGGGACGGAAAGTAAGAAAGGACATTGGCTCCCTGAAGTTATCAACAGCTCTTCAATTATCAGGATTACCTGCCACGTCGGAAAAAAATCCAGTGGAGGAAACTGAATTAGTTGTTGTTAATGTAGCATGATTAACAAAAAAAATGTTATGTTGCACAACTAGAAGTTGAGACAAAGAGAGCATGAGATATTGATCTGCGAAGAGAAAGCTGTAGGTTTGCTGTAGATACCAGATTTTATTAGATCGTATCCTCTAAATCGATTTAGTTTCCAACAAATATTACAATTGTCAAATTAAGTGAAAAAATATCAAAAAAAAAATACAAATAAATAATGAGAAGAATGCTCGTGTGTATTTTACTTTTATTTTTGCTCGTATGTAAGTTTTTATTAGTATTACGTTCAAGTCGGTCCATGCAATAAATTAATAACGATCGAATCAAAATTGCTTTACACATCACTATGGATAGATAATTCACATAATGGAATACAAATTTTAGTAATATTTACAAAGTAAACCAGCAATGTACGATGTATAATCAACAAAATGCGTTTATGTGAATCATCGATCTGTATAAATCTGACGTTTCGTTTTATTCACTCTGATAATGCGCTTGCAAAACTTGAATAGCAACAATTGAACAACATATGGTATAGCGATCTCTCCTTCGGTACTATTAAATAGCGAAATATCTTTATTTACATTCTCAGTTAGACTAGATTACGGACGATATGATATGAAAGTCGTATAAAAAGGGCTTTTTGGCGGGAGGCGGGAACGGGACAGTTGCTTTCTTCATTGAGTAATCTAAATAATTAATACGAAGTGGTGTTTTGTGGTTAATGATCGCATTAAGTTAGTCGGAAGACATTCGCGAGTGTTATTATATTGGAGTATTCAATGAACAAAGTGTATCTGCCTATTTTCGCTTCGTGTCAGGAAGCCGCTTCATAACTCAAAAGTTTATACGGACTTTTGAGTTAATTCGTTTGGGGTTCGGAGTAGGAGTCTACTCCGAGGGTGGGGGCTTAGGTTTCATCATCATCACCTTTCATCATTTCATTAATCATCAAGAAAAAAAATACGTCAGACATGGCTGTATGGGCATAGTTCCCTTTGCCTTACCCTTCGGGGAAAACCAAACCAAAAAAAAAAAAAAAATCGTATAAAAAGTTGACCTAGGTTCTGTTAAATAAATAAATAATATCAGATTATTCAATAAAAATAACGTACAAAGTTACTGGAAGACAGACTACCGAAGATGGAATTCACGTTGAATATTTTCACACTTAACTGTTGGTAAGTTTAGGATAGTGAACAAAAAGTATAATTAGTTAGGTACTTTTATTATGTTCTGTTCTTATGTTACTTTATTGTCGTAGGGGTATTCCGGTAGTATCTAAAAATCGCAAAGAACGGATTACTGCTATTGTTGATTATCTATTACAAAGCCCTCATAACATAGTATGCTTACAAGAAGTTTGGAGTGAAAAAGACTACTTATATTTAAAAGATAAACTGAAGAGTACACTTCCTTATTCCCATTACTTTTACAGGTATGTATTATTTTAAAAATTCATGTTTTTATTGTTTTAATCAAGCTTTTCAGTCCAGTAACAAATTACAGTTAGTTGGCATATGCATCTGTCTATTTATCTTATTATATGCAAAATGTAGCTGACTATTATTTAGCAGTCATGCTGCATTAAATAAATATTTTTGTGAACTTTTTATAATAATTCCTTTTTTGTACAATTTTTAATTAAAGTAAATTTTATTTTAGTGGTGTCTTGGGTTCAGGGTTGTGTGTGTTCTCAAAATGGGTGATCCAGGATGTTTTCTTCCACCAGTGGGCATTGAACGGATACATCCATAAAATACACCACGGTGATTGGTTCGGTGGCAAGGGTGTTGGCCTCTGCCGAATCAGATACAATGACAAATTGATTAACGTTTATTGCACTCATGTGAGTATTGGAACAGGAGAATGTAACACAGCTAATAGGTTCATCTGCCAGAGCCGTCTCCACCCCAGAGGTGGACTACCATTCGTCCTTATGGACAAATGTAATAGACTGTCTGAAGGTGGATAGCACAGATCAACTAATTTGCATAAATAAGTCAGAACAACAACAGTCTATTACATTCTTTGTCCATGAATATCTACCTCTTCTTCTTTTTCATAGAATTTTGCCCTCAATAGTAATTATGTACATACATAAACCCACCCCTATTTCCCACCAGGGTCAGAGAATTCCATTTGCTTCGATCCTGACACACTTCTTTCGCTTCCTCCACATTCATCAATCCTCTCCTATAGTTCACTAGATGGTTTAACTGGGAGTATTACACAAAGGAATAACAATATAGAGAAATATATATTTAGTTATTCCTTCCAGCTGCATGCAGAATACCATGAAGATGACATATACCTGGCTCACAGAGTACTGCAGGCCTACTCTACTGCGGAGTTTGTAAAGCTGACGTCATCCTGCGCTGATGTCTGCATCCTTGCTGGTGACCTCAACGCTGGGCCTGGAGATTTGTCATTCAGGTAAGTTCAGTTGATATTGTAGCTATTACCAGGAGGGGAAATGCATGGGTAAGTCCTATCTCTCTCTCTCTCCTTGGCATTTATTATTGTTGAGCAAATAGAGAAATAAGTATATAATCTGTGGCACTGGTAAGTCCTATAAAAACAAAAAATATTTATTTTCATACATACATAAACTCAAGTCAATTTCCTACTGGGGATAAATAGAGACTATGAAATTCCATTTGCTTCTACCCTGACACACCAATCCTTCTCCTCCCTTTCGGTTTCTTCGGGTTTTTTTTTTCTTTATTAACCCTGTTCAGCATACTAGATAGAAGTATGTAGTTTGTACCTTATCTATTCCTTATTTTATGATAGAAGTTCAGTCCATATTGAGATAGACATTAGAATAATCATGGAGAGAAGTTTCAGTACGAGGGGAGGTCAAAAAGTTCGCGGAATGAGGGGGAAGGGGGTCGAAATTAAACACGAAACTATTTTTCCTTTTCAATATATTCTCCCTTAACCTTAACACATTTTCCGGATCTATCAAATAATTTGTTTATTCCATTATAAAAAAAAGATTTCTCTTCATCATCGCCAAATTTTCGTCCACGCAGTTCCTTTTTCATTTTTGGGAACAAATAATAATCGCTGGGGGCCAAGTCTGGACTGTAAGGCGGGTGGTTTAATTTTTCGAACCCGCATCGGTGAATGGCAGCCGTCGCAACATGGCACGTGTGGACGGGTGCGTTGTCGTGCAAAAGGAGCACACCTCTTGACAGCTTTCCTCTTCTTTTTTCCTTGATAGCCTCTTTCAATCTATCCAGTAAAGAAGCGTAGTAATGTCCCGTTATAGTCACACCACGATCTTTATAATCAATCAGCAAAATACCTTCTGTATCCCAAAAAATAGTGGCCATGATCTTTCCGGCCGATTGTGACACCTTAAACTTCTTTGGAGGAGGTGTGCCTTTTTTATGCCACTGCATCGACTCTTGCTTCGACTCAGGTTCATAGTGGTGAACCCAGGTTTCATCTCCAGTAACAATCCGGGCCATAACTTCTTCCTTATTCTCTCCACAGAGCTCTAAAAACTGGCGAGAACACTCGACACGCTCGCTTTTTTGAAGTGGCGTGAGCATTCTTGGAACCCATCTTGCGCTGACCTTAGTCATCCCAAGATCTTGATGTAGGATATTTAAAATACTTGTTTCGGATACACCGACCATTGCTGCAAGCTGCTTCTTCTTCAAGCGGGTATCTTCTAATACAAGTTTCTCTACTTTTTCGATGATTTCCGGTGTGGTGGCCTCAATGGGCCGTCCGGAGCGGGGGTCATCTTCAATCGACTCTCTTCCTTGCTTGAAAAGACTATGCCACTTGTAAACCATGGTTTTACCAGGGGCAGAGTCCGCGTAAACTGCTAACAGCTCTTGAAAAATCGTCTGAGCGGATTTTCCTTGCTTGGTGAGGAACTTAATGACGGCGCGGTGTTCAATTTTCTCCATATTCGCCGAGTTCTTCCCGATTCACTTGTTTGCTGGTCGATAGTTCGAACGTTAATGACCCGATTTGCTTCAAACTTGGTACATATACTGTTAATGAGGTGTGCAACTAGCGGCTACCTGTACAAGCAAACCAACCCCCTCCAACCCCTCCATTCCGCGAACTTTTTGACCTCCCCTCGTAGCTCAGCTGAATCTCTCAGAAAAGTTATCTGAGAACAAAGTACTCGATATACCTATAGCCTAGATAATAAATAAGCAAGCTGAAGTGGTATGAGGTTGGTGATATCTACCGCCAAAACATAATTAACATGATAACTTGTTATATTCGAGACTGATAGTACTACGTTTTCTGAACGACACCTTGTGAAAATGTTTGAGTGGCCTACTCAGGAGACTTAAACATTTTGTGGAAATAATTAAAATTTTACCCATACTTAATTAAGATCTCGTCTATTTCCCGTTGGGGTAGGCAGATACCACGAAATTAGCAACAGTTGTAACAACAAAATATGAAAGATGTCGGATATGGTAGTTTATCATTTAACGATAATTACCCATTAGTTTTGTTTTTTTTTTAAGATCATTTTTACATATATTTTGTCTTTATCGCTGGGCAAATTATCACGTTTTCGCGCGGAATTTGAAATTAGTGAAGAAAATACTTTTTTTCTATTTTATATGTTTTTTAGAGAAAATAAAATATTTAAAGAGGAATAAAATAAGCGTTTATAACTTTTAAAATACTTATCCGAAAGCTGTCAGGTAGCCAATTCTACTGCTACGATTCGGATGGTCCTTCGAACACCGGAAGTCAATATCATTACCGTTAACGCAGAAGTTAGAATCTTTGGTCTTTTTGCAAATATTTAGTTAGAACTAAGGCAAATTGCAAATATCTATGTCGCCAACGTACCGCTCGGAAGAGTTTCTATTTTTAAAGCAGCTAAGACTATCGTATAACCCAACCGTTTCAGAAGGTTGCGTACTAGCTAGTTCTATAGCTGAATCGTACGGGTAATACGTTGGCGATTGTAGAAATGAAACGCTACCACTTGCGCCCTCTGCACCTTTGAATCTTTTTTAAAATCTAGTATTTCTCATTACAGACTTATAACGCAAATACCGTCTTTACTGGATCCTTTTGATTTGAAGAGTGAGCAAATAAATCCAATGATAAGGAAGCCTTCAGGGACCAGCGACAACATAAACAATAGCTACTCAGACCCTAAGATGGTGCGGAGTACTCCGGAAGGAAAGAGAATAGATCATATTCTATTTCGCGCGGATACTCCATGGAAGGTAAATTGACTGAAATTAGCTATAGGTATTACTGCAGCGATACGCTAACGTGCGTGGCTCAACGAGAATGTAGCGGGCTTCGAATAGCCGTGCGTTTATCAATTTATATAGCATTCGTTGCGCCTCTCAGTACAAACAAACACGCAGTATTTACCGCGCCGCGCACTACCAACCTGGGGGGTTAAAAACGCGACATCAAAGCATTCATCTAAAAAAGCATTATTACAATTTGACATTTGCGCATTAAAAAGTAAGTGCGCAATGCAAACAAATGTCAAATATCAATATTGCTTTTCTACATGACTTGCTTTGATGAGGCCGTTTTAACCCCCCTGGTTGCTCGTGCGCGGCGCGGTAAATAATGCAGACTTTTAATAACTCATCATCATTCAATTTAAGAGCCAAGCTCATGGCGGTGTAGCATTCTCCACTCTTGTCTATCAAAGGCCAATTCTTTGTTTTGTAATCTTTGATTTTTTAAATATAATTAAAAAATAGGGTATTGAACTGGATCAAAGATAAATTATATAATGCTAATCTAGAAATAGAAGCCAGTCTAATATGATTAAAGATCTATTCGACTGATTTTCGAAATTTAATTATGAATTTATTAAGTAGCAATAAGTACGACTTCATTGCTTTTACTGATGGCGTCACAGGCTAGTATTTCCGTAGAAAAAAATAGTTTTGACGTCTCATAAAAAATATATCTTTGATTAAGTTGTCAAATAGCCTATTGAATTTTTATTTCACTTTTGTTTCAGGCATCCGTTCTAAACTTCGGGAATCCGTTAGAAGATCGTGTACCAAACCAACCGTTTTCATACTCGGACCACAACGCAGTCACTCTCGAAGTTCGTTTTTCTCGCTTATCAGGCTCGCAAATACATCAAAGAGTCTACAGCAAAGACGATTCTTGTTACGACTCCGTTAAAGAGGCCATCAAAGTTTGTGAAGAGGCAACTGTAACAATATCAAAGTCAAAAACGTTGTACCTCACTGTGGGAGGATTATTGTTCATGTTCTTATTAGGAACCGTCGGGTTTTGGCCGCCGAACGTGTTGTATGATGTCACGAAACTTATAATTACCGCCTTATGTCTGTACTGTCTCGTCATGGGCATACTGTGGAATAAAATTGAAATGAATAGTTTAAAATCGGGTCGAACCGCTCTTGAAAACTTCAGTCGAAGTAGGTATGACTTAATAGCCGAGTAAAATTCAAATATCAACTTATAACTCCTTAAAAAATCTGCTGACGCTTGAGGCCTTAAATATACATTATTTAAGTATAAATAAGTATATTAATGTTACATATCTACTACTTTATCAAATATAGACCAATAAAATATCTTGACATTCCAATATATCGACATATTTTTTCACGTAATTGAGATTATATTTAAATAAGTACAATCCTCTTGTTCTATAAGCTTAAGAAATAGAAAAATGTTCACTTTTATGCATAACATACATAAAGGTCTGATTTGCTCATAAAATGTGAAATTGATTGTTGTGACCCTTTGTGACTAATATATAATTTATAAATAATTGTAGTTAGAAATATATCTGTTAATAAACATATCTCATTCTCTCGCCTGCAATTTATACTGTTTTATTTAACAAAACTACAAATAAATAATACAAATAATTATTTTCGTAAAGAATATATTATTATTTATATCTAAAACTTAACAATAGCTCATTACAAAGCCGTGAGGCTTAGTGTAAATTAATATCACAATTTACATATAATATAAAATAAAGTTAAATGTGACGAGAAAGTTTTATATTTTATTAGACAAGTGTAGCAAGAAGTGAAATAACATAATTTATTATTCAGTATTAGCACACTTCCACTTTGGTAGATTTCAAACAAAATTTTGTTCTTTAAAATGAGTTTATGATACATTTAAATACCAAAAAAAATGTACTTGTGAAACAAATACTCTAGCGGGAAGATGTATATACAACACAAACATAAAACTTACTTTTAAAGTAGTAAAGCTATTATTCTACCGCAATTATAGTGATTTAAAGTACATACTTCATAATATACGCGTATTGCATTCATCACATAAGTAAATACGCAGTCAATGGAGCTGATTCCAGTACACACCATCTATTTTTAGTTTAAGTCACCTGTCATTTTCTTAATCGTCGAAAAGGAAAGGAACGGGTAATCGACAGGCATAACATTTATGCAACACACGTCAATTTTAGGCAGAACGTAAAAGAATCCTACAGAATTAAGTTGACAGGACACGTCAAGCGGTTTTGCATACCAGCGAGATACCTAGGGGAAATACGGACAAAATGACAGGGTGTTTTGTTTAATAATCATAAATCTTTATTTATTGTAATTATAATCAGTCTTTTACATTTGAAATTATCTTAGGTTAATTGACTAACAGTAAAACAGTATTTTACTTGAATAGGAACGATAAAAAATTAGATATTAAGAAAACAATGGACGAATCAAAAAAACCATTTTGTCCGTATAGTACGGACAAAATGACACACCAACTATGGGTATAATGACATACCACAAATTTACAAACAAAGTTCACAAATAAATCTCTTAGTCTTCCTTGAGACATCAGCACATGAAGCGTGAGCCCAACGATAACAACTCATGCACCGTAACCAGCTTTCTCCCGGCTTGGACCGCGAATAAAGGTCATTGCAATAAATGCATGGGCAGTCTTCGTCGTCCTCGTTTTCGTCTGCAATATCAACAGTATCAGAGCTGGAATCGATGGTTTGAGAAGTTTGACGCTGCCTCTTTAGCATCTGTCTTTTTTTTGGTGCAACTGTGCTTTTGACAGTGGATTTTTTGTTGCTATTGGACTTGCCATCATCAAAAAGCACCTTTTTCACCTGTCTTTTCTTTTTTGCGGATGGATCTTTTGGTCTATTTTTTTCAATAACTTCTTCCATATTTGGAGTTGAAGTTAAAAGCCAATTTCCTTTGGCAGGATTGAGTTTTCTTTTGCCTTGGCCTCGAATGAACTGCCCCTGTGGTGGTGGTGAAAGAATCTCAATTGGAAATTCAAGTGACTTTGATGAGCCTGGTTTCATACCATCATCGTGAGTTACTATAGAGCTTTTAACTGTAAAAGATTCCTGCACATTTGTTCCTAAATCCTTAGAAATAGTTACTCCAACATCTGTAGTCAGTGGTCGTTCTTCGTCTTCTGGTATCGCATTAATTTGTGTCGTTGTATTTTGTGTTTCCAAGGGATCTAAAGTAGAAACAATCGTGTTGTCCAAATCGGCTTGTGTTGGAGTAGGGTTTTCATTTTCAACCGGTGATAAACGCTCGTAGGCAGGTTCAGGTTCAGGTTCGGTACCTGCAACGTTGACCTGATTCAACGGAATATTTGTAGTCTCAGCTGGTTCAAACATGTAGTCTGGAAAAATGTCAGGATTTATTGGCCATAAACCTGTGCTTTTAAAGCCATTACTTGCATTTTGTACCGTTGCGGCCTTTCCGTATGCTTGAGCAAACAAATTTCCAATTTGTAAATGGGTAACAACGCGTCCTGGGTGATTCTTTAACCATTTAGAGATTTCTTGATTGTAGAACGTTTTTAGTGGTCCGTAAATACTTACATCCAAGGGCTGCATTCGATGTGTGCAGTGTGGAGGTAGACACAGCATATGAATGCCGTTTTCTTTAGCATATGTCAAAGCTTCAATAGTTTTGTGACTTGCATGACCATCACAAATAAGCAAAACCGGGTCCTCTTTACTTGCTTTCGTGTACAATTGGAAATGTTTCAACCATTTTACAAACACATCTGTGTTCATCCATCCTGATTCTTGTGCCAGTCCTAGAGTGCCAGTAGGAGCTTCATCTATTAGTTCATTTTTCATGTTTTTCCTAGGAAAAATCATGCATGGTGGAATAAATGAACCAATGGCATTTGTACAGCACACCACTGTCACATTAGAACCCCTTTCAGCACTTGTGAGGCAGCCAATTTGCTTCCTGCCCTTCGTAGCTAAAATTTTTTGCGGTTTTTGGACGGTGGTTAGCCCGCTTTCGTCCATGTTATAAACACGCTGAGGTTCTAACTTATATTTATTCAAAAACTCTTCATAAATTTCAAAAAATCTTTTTACTTGAGGTCTGTTAAACGCTTGTGCTCTTGCTGCAGAAGTTGGTTCTGGAGACCGTAACGATATATCAGGGTTTCTTTTCAGAAAACTCTCAAGCCACTCCTGTCCAGCACGTTTCTTATCTTTGTTGAATGCGTGATCAAACCCGTTTTTCTCTGCTAGTTCAAAGGCTAGCTCCTGGACTGCCGTACGCGTCAACCCAAAAAGTCTAGTCTCCAAAAATTTGATGTGGTCCACTAATTCTCTTTCTATTTCTAATGGAAATGTTGGTTTAAACCTGCCAAGTCCCTTACTACTTGATTCTAAATTTTTATTCTTATTTAGAGCATGTCTTCTTAAAGTAGCTTGTGGAACCCCGAAAGTTTTTGCAGCCAATTCCCAACCCATTTTATTTTCTTTCCATGCTGTAATGGCTTGCTCCATTGATTCCTTGCTCCATGACTGTCGGTTTGTTGTTCTTTGATAGTTCCGCGGCATCTCACCTAAAAAAACAAGACAAAAGTAAATATTAGTAACACTATGGACAAAATGACATACCTATGTCGTTTTGTCCAGCGTATGGGTATGTCATTTTACCCTAATTTAGGCATGAAACGTTTAATATCATAATTAATAAAAAAACTTGAAATTTCTTATAAAACCAACACTAATCACAAGCCTATAACATAAGTCTTCAAGTTTAGTAAACAAAATAACAAATAATATTATAAAACTCACCAAAAATCCAGTGTAATCCATTTATAAATAATTTTTTTGGCTACACGAAACACGTTTCGACTCGTTACTTCAAACAGACTAACCGAATGGCGCTGGGTACCTCGCAGGATTGCCAACATGGCCGCCGCCGCGTGTTGCTAGGTTCGTGACGTCGCTATAGCCCGCCAAATTCGAAATAAGCCCACTGTGTCGTTTTGTCCGTATATGTCATTTTGTCCGTAATTCCCCTACTTGATTCGCCCGGGTTATTCGTTCATTCACTCATTCTTTTTAAATTGAACGGTTGTCAATCATCAGTCCCTTTCTTTTTCTGTGGATAAGAAAATGTCGGGTATAATTTAAAATAAAATTAGGTGTCTGTTGGGATCGGGACCAATATATCACAAGCTTATTCACGCGGCTGGGTCGTCTCTCTTGGTGTCTATGAGAGGTTCTGTCTCAGAGTTAGTGGAGCCGAGAGTGGCTGTGGTGTCTATAGAGCCGTAGGTACTGGGTCTGATCTCAACCGGCGGAGGGTTCTCCGCTGTTAAGTTAGGCGCCGAGCTCGAAGCTACCGGTTGTGGATCACTCATCAATCTTGAATTTTCGTCGTATCCCCGCGCCATATGATACATCGATTTTCCGCGTAGTCTTCTGCTGAATGAACTTCCTGCAAATTAAGTTTGAATTAGTAAATATATTTCACACTCTTCTTCGTCGCGGTCAAAGTACAACAAACGAGGCTGCCCGTATCCATAGTATTCATCCCAGTACATGATCAGATATTCGGGCGCCATCGTAACGTCTTATTCGATCGCGGGATTGCTTGAACATATTCAGTACTTACCGACTACACCGAGGTGCTCCGATATGTCTCGTTTGACATCTGACACGTCCCACATCGCAAGGAAGGACCCGAGACACGACGGAGACGAGTCCATCGGCGACACGAATGGTTTGTACGAGAAACTGTAGTGATGTGCTATCGCCGCCAAGAACATCTCAATGCAAATGAGAAAATCCTGGAATTGAATTGAATATATATTTAATATTTTATATATTTATTCACAATAGTACAGGCGAAAGCAGAGCAGTAACAGTAAATTATGTCTAAAAAAAAGATTTCTCAATGCTATTGTATTAGTGTTCAAAATAGACGAATAGGGTAGTTTCTTAGGTCAAAGATAAATTATGAAATTCTAATTACTATATAAAATCAGATCTATTTAACTTATTTATAAATTTTAATACAGAAAAATGTTATAATAAGTGAGACATTTGTCATGTTTTTCTATGTCACAGGTTGCTTTTTTTCATACAAATTCAATAGTAATTTCGTGTTTTGACGTTTAGTAAAAAGTAACTGATTTGACTAGTTGAAAACTAGCTTATTATTGGTTTGGTCACTTTTCACTTTAATTTCCTGTGCCATTTCTAACAAGATGGACCATTATACGGGCGATAGAACACCTGTTACCAAATGGTGCAACATAATACATCTTAGGTCTTTGTATCAAAAGTGGGCACAATCATGATTACTTGTGGCAGTGTCCACCCCATAAAGAATAGGAGCGTGAGTTTGTTGTTTGTGCTTGTGAATTTATGTATTTTTTTTACTATGAAGAATATATATATAAAAAATATTTATACTTCATTTCATCATTATCATCATCAGCCGTACGACGCCCACTGCTGGGCATAGGCCTCCCCCCAAGGATTCCACGACGATCGGTCCTGCGCTGCCTGCATCCAGCGGCTTCCCGCGACCTTCACCAGATCGTCGGTCCACCTTATAGCGGGCCTACCCACTGAGCCTTTCCGCCCCAGTGGCCATCGGTTCTCCTCGCTATGTGTCCTGCCCACTGCCACTTCAGCTTGGCAATTCTCCGATCTATGTCGTACTTCATTTATATATATTTATTCTTCAAAAGTACAATCTAGCCTTTTGACTAATGAAATGAGTAACTTAATTGTAACTTAATTTGCTAAGTAGTTATTACTAACAATATGTGTGATTATTAGCAACAGTGTCACAATACTCACAATACATGACTCATCATCACAAGATTTAAACAGGAGGCTGTACAAGTGTAGAATAAGATGCTTATAAAGTAATAATGTATAAGGAGGTGCATTGTTTTATTGTCATACATAGCAATGGTTATTTCAATCTACTATAACAGTTCTAATACTGTCTTTATCTCTGTCTTGTATTCGTCGTAAGTGAAGGACAACACTATGTTGCATATTCCTCTCCCCTCCGGATCTCCGTGGTAGACGGACGTCTCTTAAGTAAACTCGTTAAACTCGATAATACATTTGACATTGCAAAAATAATAAGTTAAATATTAGGAGTGCATAACCAGTGAAGTGATCTTTGAATGAGTGTGAGAAAGGTGGTTTGTAAAGAACAGGACAAAACATTGGCCGACGCACGAGCACTACCCCACTACCGCGTCGTGACTTCTCGCACGCTCACCCTTGCGCGCTACGGGTAAGAAAGAGAAATTGTTTGTTTCAACGCTCCGGACCTCAGCGTGCCTCACCGTCACCGAAACACAACTGGTTGGGCGCACACATACTCTAGCCGTCGACAATCCAACTGCCCGGAGCGCGCATCCGTATCCATTCATTAATTAGCCGTACACTTCATCGCACAGCTATATCAGCGTATACCAGGAAACACAAGTTATACCTACGCTAATTACTATGGCTACTCCACGCTCGCCGCCGCCGCCGCTGATAATAAATAGGCCTAATACGGAGAATGCACCTATAACTAGCCACGGATCCGATCCCCAAATAAATATCTCATCCCTAGACCAGGAGTCCCGGAATAAAGACTATATAACTCATAGAACTAAAAGGAAATACGATAATGATAACAAAGGAATGTCGGACTCGAACACCTTATCGAAAATGCAAGAAATGTTCGCCGCTCTCGAGTCAAAACAAAGTATCAAATTTGAATGCATGCTTGAGACTATGCAAGAAATTAAACTACAGAATACTGAAATATGTAAAAGTTTAGACTTTCTCTCATCAAAGTATGACTCACTGCTGGACGAGATGTCTGATCTAAAATCTCAAAACAAAGAATATGCGTCACGTATTACCGCACTGGAGAGTAAAATTGAGCTATTGGAGCGCAATTCTCGCAATACGATGGTTGAAATTAGAAATATACCAAAGCAGCCGTCAGAAAACAAACCCCTCTTGCGTACTTTGATCAAAAAAGTAGGCAATACTATTCAACAACCCATAGCCGATTCTGACATCCAAGATGCTTATCGCTTAAAAACGAAAAATGAGGCAAACAATCACGTTATTGTAACTTTCACTACGACTACAACCAAAGACGAATTTATCAAACAGTCCAGGGTATTCAACAAGCGAAATGTGGACAATAAGCTAAATTCTTCTCACATTGAACTCCCGGGCCCCTCGAGGCCTATCTATATTGACGAGTCATTGACACCATATGGAAGGAAACTTGCATACCTGGCAAGACAGTTCGTTAGAGATTATAAGTACAATAGCATCTGGACCTCATATGGAAAGGTCTACATTCGCAAGACACAAGACTCATCTGTCATAAGAATTGAAAGAGAAGAGGACCTCACCAAGCTAGCTTCACAATGACTACCTATGTTCTCCATACCTACTTGGAAGCGCCTGTTCTTAGTAATCCATTTACTTATGTTTTTATGTTATCAAGTTAATATACTTTATACTTCTCACTCTATACATTACCGTCACACATCAACAAACACTTCACATATATACATAGTTAATGAACATAACCCATCTAATAATCTCTATGTCACATACATACACACATATAAATCAAGAAATTACTCTTATAAAAACTTAATTAAATTTAATATTACACAACTATCTATATTGCACTGTCATCACAAGCACTGCCATTTAAACACGGATCTATTAACAAACACCTCTCATCTAATATTATTATTGCAAACAAAACACAGAACAATTAAAATAAATCATAACTGCACTTATTTAACCAATCACCGGTCGTTTGTTTGTCTTAACTCTGGATAATTCAAATATTATCAATTTGGAACTAGATAACTTTGCTATTGCCCAATCATCTAACTGCAACATAGATGACTGTCCTAAGTTAATCAAAAAACCTGATTGTTGTCTCAAAATTCTTCATCAAAATATCCGCAGTTTAAATTCTAATTTCTCAAACTTTGAAACTTTATTGAGTAGGTCAAAGATAGATTGGGATTTAATAGTACTAACAGAGGCTTGGCTTAAACATACTTATTACATTCCTTCATTACCTGGTTATGACTTTGCAAAAACACAAAGTAATCCAACACAAAATGAAGGTGTAATTGTTTACTTCAACTCAAACCATAAATTATCAATATTAGAACCGCATATAAATGATTGCAATTGTCTAGTCCTGAAATTCAATAATGACACCGTAGTTCTAGCTATATATAGACCACCTCAATTCAAGGATATAAATCCCTTCCTACAATCGTTAAATGACCTGCTCGCTAGTTTGAACCGATATAACAATATCATCATAATTGGTGATATTAATGTGGATATTGTGCCCAATAACTCAGACGTCAACTCTAATGCCTACCTAAACCTATTAGCATCTCACAGTATGTTGCCTGCCCATACCCTGCCGACACATACTAAAACGTGCTTAGATCATGCACTGATTAAAACTAAACACCTAACATATTGTTTTGTTGCTAAAACGTCAGTCACCGATCATGACACGATCATACTTATAATTGAAAACAACCATAAAACTTCTAATAAATATACTGCTACGAAAAAAATTGACTTCGTTGGACTTGATAATGACGTGCAGCTGCTATGCTTTGAGTCAGTATTCTCGGCAAAGGATGCTAACCTGGCTACCGCCCTATTGTTAAATGAACTAAACTCAAAGATTATAGCTAACACCAAAATAATAAAAGTTCCTAACCGCAAGAGAATTACTAAACCGTGGATAACTACTGGGCTATTAAAATGTATGAAAAATAGAGATAAACTCCATCTGAAATCAAAAAAAAATCCGGCCGATGAAACAATCACTACTACATATAAAAGGTATAGGAACTACTGCAATTGGCTACTCAAAAAACTGAAGAGAGACTACGAAAGAGATCTAATTAAAAAGGCAGCAAATACCAGTACTAAAAAGCTTTGGGACTCTGTCAAAACTGTTACAGCTATGACCAACCGTAGTAACCCAGCCATAGAACTAATAGCCCCTTCTAATCCTGTAAATTCAATAAACAAAGTAAACAGCTTTTTTGTCAGCATTGGTAAAACACTAGCAGAGAAAATTGAACCCAACCCTACTATGTGCCCAAGTACTACAGAACCACCACCAATTGAATCCTTCTTTCTTGAACCGACTGATGAAACTGAGGTTCGCAACACAATATTAAATCTAAGAAAGGACTCCACTGTAGGTCGTGATAACATCTCCGCAGGATTATTAAAAAGATACCACCAGTACATCACACCATCCCTTACATATATAATTAACTTAGGCTTTGCATCCGGTGTTTTCCCTGATCCATTCAAACAGGCTGAGGTTATTCCGATATTTAAAGGTGGTGCCAGGGACTCAGTAAATAATTATAGGCCTATTTCGATTTTACCTACTTTATCAAAAGTAATGGAAAAACTCCTAAACAAAAGACTTGTCAGATACCTTGAGAGCCAAAAAATTATTTCCAATTCCCAATTTGGATTCAGATCCGGAATTTCTACTAGTGATGCTGTCCATGAGTTGATCGATCATGTAGTTACCAAACTGAATGCAAAATCTAAGGTTGTGGCAGTATTCCTGGACTTGGCCAAGGCATTTGACACAGTCTGTGTCCCAATCCTTCTCGATAAACTTGAGAGAATAGGCATTAGGGGTGTTCAACACCAGTTATTTAAGGACTATCTGACGAATAGGCAACAGAGGGTAAGGATATATGATGATGTGAGCGATGACATGCCTATAGATCATGGTGTCCCCCAGGGGAGTGTTCTTGGTCCCACTTTATTCTTGATTTACATGAATCATCTATGTAACCTCAGCCTTGCAAATGGCAAAATAGTAACTTTCGCTGATGATACAGCCCTCATCTTTCATGGCGATTCATGGCACGAAGCTTTCACTGCCGCGCAGACTGGATTCAATACCGTTTCTACTTGGCTCAAAGATAACATCCTGACTCTTAATGTGGATAAAACCAAATACATGACATTCTCCATCAGAAAAATCCCCCCTGAAGACTTAACGAATAACACTATCTTTGCCCATTCGTGTGATCTCGTCGGTCCTTGCCATTGTCCTAGTCTCAAATCTACCACTAACATCAAGTACTTAGGTGTTGTCTTAGACAATCTACTCAACTTCAATTTTCACATTGACCTTCTTACCTCTAGGACACGCAAATTAATTTACATTTTTAAAAACCTACGTGGCATTGCTGACAAAGAAATCATCAAAATGGTTTACCTGGCATTATGCCAATCTATTTTAACCTATTGCATAACCGTTTGGGGTGGTGCTGCAAAAACCAGTTTAATAACAGTCGAGAGAGCCCAAAGAGCTGTCTTAAAAGTTAGCAAAAATTTGCCATTCCTTTTCCCCACCAAAGACTTGTATATTTTAAGTGATGTCCTAACTGTACGACAGCTATTTATACTCAATGCTGTCCTTAGGACTCACACTAGTCTCGCGTATGATCCGACAGTGATGGTAAACAAACGCGTCAAAAACAATATCTGTCCAACATCAACGATCTGGTTAACTGCTTTTTCACATAAATTTATTGGTTTTCTTGGCCCTTACTTATACAACAAAATAAATAAAAAAATGGACATTTACTCATTAACGAAGCATAAGTGCAAAATTTGTTTAACGAGCTGGCTAAAATCCCTGGATTATAGCGAAACAGAAGAGTTACTTCTTGTGATGTCATGACACACACACACACACACACACACACACACACACACACACACACACACACACACACACACTCGTAATGGATAGTTAGTGGAAGATGCTCTTATAGCATCTTCCGAACCCAAGATGTAAGTCGTAGGGCTAACACACACACACACACACACACACACACACACACACACACAAGCATGCCGAACGTTCTTTAACCTTTTCTTATTTCTAATAGGTACTTATAAAAAACTATCCCACTCTTATTATTGTATACAGTCTATAATTCAAACTGTAACTTAAACATAATAAAATACCTAGCACCTGATTTGGAGTGTGGAGAGGCTGGTGATCTGTCATACAGGGCATCCTAGTACAGACACCAGTCTCTCACACAGATGTTATAGTTATGCCTTTGTTATGTCGTTATGTTGTTTGTTAAACTGTCTGTGTGGGAGAAAATAAAGCTTTATTTATTATTATTATTATTTATTACTATTTTTAGGGCTGTCAGACTAAAATAATTTGATTTGTCTCCCAGAATCTGTTGCACTGATCACTTAGGTTAATGGGATTACCATTTCAATAAGTTGTGCAACACAAAGTAGTGAGAATTGGAATTGATGCTTACCTGTAGCTTAGAAGATATAATCTTTATTTTGTCAGAGTCAGATATATCAAATATAGTAGATATCACTCCACAGTATACTAAGATATTAATTATCACACCTTGACTGCAACACAAATGAAACAATAAATTATAATGATTATTCATTAATATGATATGGAATATAACACAAATTAGAATAAAATACTTCTAAATTGAAAATTTATTACTAATAAAACCCACACTGGAGCAGCATGGTAAAGTATGTTCCATATCCCTGTTAATTGAGAGGAGGCCTATTTTATTTTTATTTTCTTCGAAAAACCAACAGCATAAGAAATAATAGATTATGTTATAACTATACAATAAGCCAATTATAGGTTTTCGCAAATAACAACATAATAACTATATGAGAAGAGAACAGCAAACTCGCCAAAAACTAGCCTATGTATATTTACCAATAAAACTGCTATTTATGTTTACTAATAAAACTGTGCCTCCACAATATATTAATCAATTTATTTTGTATATATTTGAATGTATTGAATATCCTCCTAACCTAAACCCCCCCCCCCCCAGATTGAGGGGAGGCCTGTGCCCAGCAGTGGGACATATATAGGCAGTTTATGTTTTATGTTATGTATTGAATATACTTACAAGAAGGAAAAGAAGACAACGGCTTTTATACAAAGAAACTTTCCAATTGGTTTCATTGGCTTCAGTTCTGCTCTGTTGGCTCTATAGAACAGCACCAGGCAGTACATAGCTACAAACTGTGATAGATTATTGATGGCAATCATGTAAGGGAAGGCCACGTTGGGGCTGAAGTCACTCTCCCCGTAAACACCACACAGCTCGCAGATGACTGATATCACTGTGGTGATTGGACGGACCAGAGTATACTGCAGAATACCATGTTTACAGTTGTGGACAAATTCACTGGAAACATACATAAAAAAACAAAAAAAACACTATTATTGAGAGTTTTCATAATCTATAATCAAAATGAGTAACTAGTTATTTAAGCAGACACTATGGAATTCCATTCTCTTTAATCCTGACACACTTCTGTTGCTTCCTCCACATTCATCAATCATTTCATACATGCAAACCGGTTAAGTAGGTAGTTATTGCTTTATATTTTAAAATTATGAATCTAATGTGGACACAGCATACTTATACAATACAATAATAATAAAGGTCTCAAGTAACATATACATACACATACATAAACAGCCTATATACGTCCCACTGCTGGGCACAGGCCTCCTCTCAATCAACCGGAGAGGGTAACAGGAGAGGGTAAGTAACATATACAAACAACCATAATGTATAAGAGATATATTTTAGGTAAGAACTTGTAAGAAGACAATAAGCAGCCTGTAATATGTCCCACTGCAGTGCATAGGACTCCCTAATAGAACAGCGTAGTGGAGTATGCTCCACACCTCCGCCGGTTGATTGAGGGGTAAGAAAACAAAAGGGGACATTATAAATATTAGACAAACTATTTTACCTTCCCATTTCCCATGGTGTCAAACAGCATAATGGAAATATGTGGTAGACTTGAGGTTTAGTTTCCAACAAAGCCTCCAGATCTTGATCCTCATTGAGATAGTTCAACAAATACTTCATAAAGTTGTAAATCACATATGCCTCATAGCATTCTCTCAGAGAGTCTACATAAATAGACTGTTCAGGGAACTCCAGGCCTATCCACGCATTTAATGCATAAATTGGCACCATCCATAATATTCTGCAACATTGATATACACTAATAATCAAATCATAGACATTTAATACATCCAGTTAATAACTTAAGATACTTAGGTCCATAATAGGCATTTGATAAATGTTATGACTAAGAAGTAAATAGGTACTATATGCTTACCTAATGATGTGTTTCTGCAAACTTGGCTTGTTGTAATGGACTATGTGCTGAGTTATCTGCCAGATTGAGATGGGTAGAGCAAGAAGGACAAACCCTCCGCCGACCAGAGCACCTTGGTCCGACTTCTTGAAGCCATTGTTTATCGAATGCGCTATAAGTATCGGCACTAACACTATGATAAGTATAACGTAAAGTGCTATTAGGAACGGCCTAATCCACAACCGCCATTGGCTAAAGAACGATAAAACCGAGGAGGAACACATATTTTTTCCAAATAGACTCTAATTTGGTTTTCTTTTCAAACGTACGCCCATAACACTTTCTACACATCTGGCACTGTTTCACATAGGAATCCAGTGTGGATTATGGCATTTTAAGCACACTAAATCGTTCGACGAAATGTTTAGGATGTTTATAATCCACTATTCTTATCTTGTTTCACAACAAAACAACTTTCGGAATTTTTTAGATGATGACGAGATTGACAGCAGACGCAGCGCAGCACATTTTTTTTTTTTTTGGTTTGTTTTTTTTTTTTTTTTTTTGGTTTGGTTTTCCCCGAAGGGTAAGGCAAAGGGAACTATGCCCATACAGCCATGTCTGACGTATTTTTTTTCTGGATGATTAATGAAATGATGAAAGGTGATGATGATGAAACCTAAGCCCCCACCCTCGGAGTAGACTCCTACTCCGAACCCCAAACGAATTAACTCAAAAGTCCGCATAAACTTTTGAGTTATGAGCGGCTTCCTGACACGAAGCGAAAATAGGCAGATACACTTTGTTTATTGAATACTCCAATATAATAACACTCGCGAATGTCTTCCGACTAACTTAATGCGATCATTAACCACAAAACACCACTTCGTATTAATTATTTAGATTATTCAATGAAGAAAGCAACTGTCCCGTTCCCGTCTCCCGCCAAAAAGCCCGCAGCGCAGCACACACAGACAGGTAATTTGACAGCTAGGCCAGTATGTTTTCGATACATCCACTTTGTCGCAAAAGAATCGACGTATCGAGAAATCTTAAAAAATAATAAAGCAAATGTGGAAATCTCGCATAATATGTATCTCTAATTTTTTATGTATCTCTAAAATGCACACGATAATAATAAAAATACATTAAAAAAAATTAAAAACTCATCAATCTGACAAAAATCATAGCAACACGTGTATCGGGACAGGATCGGTTACAGCTGTTTTGACAGAAAGAGAAAGATGTCCTAAAGAAGAACAAGTAAAATAAGGATAGAATATAGAGCGATGTGACGTCTTCAATTATTTGGGTTGCCAAGATAAAATATGGAATTGTTACGAGAAAAAAAGGAAAAATTACAGGTGTAGGTGTGCGCGTTTTGCCGAAGTACAGTAACAAAATGGACTTGATAAAAAGTTTATAATTTCAATACACTACTAAAACTAATAAAAAGTGATAAATCTAGTAAAATGTCCATTTAATATAAGTATCCGGTGGAGATCCGCTTATTTGTGTATTTACAGTTATACGCGTAACACGTATTTTGTGCATCGAGTTCTCTGAGCATTGAATTAGGCCACATAGCGATCTCTCCCTAAAATACCGCTGTTCTGGCTGTCGACGTATCAAGCTAACGTGAGTTTGTAATTTACTGCCGTGTTCATTCTTCATCATTGTGTATCCTTCTTGTGATACGGGATATGGAATCGAATGTGATAGATAACGTTTATAAATAGTATATCGCGAGTCGATAATTCGTATGTTTTCGTAAATGGGTCACCTCGCCATTCTTTTGAGAAACAAGTTGTTTTGTGAATTCGTTGCTTACGGGGCAATGTTTCAAGATATCGGCTTGTTCTTATTTTGAAATGTCGGAGTTTTGTGTTAACAGGATGTTTATTTTCCGTAGTTTTGTGGCGGGAGAGTGATGAGTAGAGAGTCCACGAGCTGGTGATGTGATGTCATCAAAAGGGGAAACAGAGGCCGACTCTGGCACCGTGTCGCCAAATTTATCTGCAGTCAAAAATGAACCGGTCAGTATTACCTTTTTTATTGATTATATAGTTGTTAATTTATAACTTCATTTTCGAGAGGTTGTGTTTGTAATGTTTTTATAATAGTGTCCTACATGCAATTTCCTCCTGGATGAGGTCACAGTTTCAACAAAGTGATCTAGACCTAAAAGGTACTAATAGTAAAACCTGATGCATAAATATTGCCAAGCTAAATATAATATTACACTGACTTATCTTCCCTTTCTGATATAGGTAATCAGATATCATTATCTATTCGATTTCTCTGTTCCAGAAATTAACTTTAATTCAACTTAAAATTATTTGTATGGCTTTGGAGTTTTGAAAGATACCTCTCATGATCATATTCTTATATATAAATCTTACTCTGTCATAGTGGAATGCTTTATGGGTAATTGTTTACAATTATTACCTTTATTTATGTGGTGAGTTTGTCATGGATTGAAAGAAAATGTGACAAAGAGTTAATTATTTCTAGAACTGCCTATTCCCTGACCCGTCCTTTAACAATAATTATTTTTGTAAAGCCAATGGATTGGCACATTTAAGTGCTATTTAAAACATATTAGACCAAATTATGATTTCCCAGTATGGATGAACAATTGATCATTCCTTAGTTTGTATGGTTTTTTTTCCATTTATTGTTATTTTGGTCATAATGATGCATTGCCATCAATCAAATAGGAATAAAGAACCTGTCTGTGTCACTTAATTACCTATGACTAGACCAATCAGTTAGAGTAGTGATTCCTATTCCATCTTAATGATTTTAATACCTACTTATAATATACATAGGGTGTTGTCCATAACATTAATTAACACTGTTTTGAAAAGTACTAATCATTAATCTTTATCCTTTTTTCTATTTTGTTTATCCTTTTTTTCCTTAAATAAAATTGGTTGATTGGTTGTTTTGGTAGACGTGAGTTTATCTATGTACATAAAATTGGTTGATTCTATTCTGTTAATAGGAATTATGAGGAAATACTAACTAGGACTTTTATACTGTATGTTTGACACAAATTATATTTACTTCGCTCCTGACACATTTCTCTTGCGTAGCAAATGGAATTCTGGAGTCTCTGCTTACCTCGGTGAGAAATAGGCGTGTGTTTATGTATGTTTGAAGCAAATCTAGTACAAATAATCATACTTTATGTTAAGCAGCAAAATATATTGTTATAAAATATACATGTAGGTCAATAAGTATTTATAAATCTGGTTTCTAAATTATTTTAAATCAGTCTTTCAAGGATAACTAAACAAATAAATATAAATGAGTAACTAAAAAAAAAAAAAAAGTACTTGTGAAAGTAAAAGTACAATATTGCACCATTACCAATTTTACTTTTACATTATGGAACTCACCTCTTTCACTCCATGAGTGTATAAAAAAAATCCGCGATTTATCTTTTATTTTGCCTTTCATTTAGTTTGCAATTCTTAACATAATTATGTTTATATCTTCTATGATTTATAGAGTATGTTATTTATTTTTTATATTTTATTTGATTTGTAATTTAGGCACAGGGATCTTTGCGCACGTCTAGTGGTCGCATCGGAACTTTAATAAAATGAGCACTTTTCAACTATAATCGTCTTTTACTTCGTCACACAATTTTTATATACAATTTTTAGCCAGAGCTAGATTTCCTTACACGGAACAATGACAAGTCCACTCATACTAAAAGTAAGGGTACAATAATAATTTTAAATTTCCAAATACCCTACAAAATATTAATATTTATAACATAAATAAGTTTGTTTCCTATGAACAGATTAATAATAGGTAGGTTCTCGTTTACAACTGGTTCGGACCATAGTGCTGTCGATAACATAGCACCCCCTGTTGGAGGTTTCAGCCTAACAACATACCATCGGTAGGCAGCACTATGATCTTAACCACGGGGCGACGCAGCACCCCCGTTGACGTTCTTACATCTACCACTCTTATATGACCGTCTGAACCCGGGTACACTTTTTTCACAATGCCTTTAGGCCACATATTGCGAGGCAAATTGCCATCACTAATCACCACCACATCACCTATACGCACTGGCGGAGAGTCCAATGTCCATTTCTGACGTCTCTGCAAAGTCGGCAAATATTGCCGCAGCCACCGCCGCCAAAACATGTCTGCCAGCACATTCACGCGCTTCCACTGTGCGCGCGCGTTGAGGTCTGCGGGATCAGCGGCACATAGTCCAGTATCTCCCGCTGCCGTCCCCAGCAGCAGGTGATTAGGGGTGATCACGACTGGCTCGTCCGGGTCGTCAGCTACATAGGCTAGCGGACGGCTATTGACGACCAACTCCGCCTCCGCCAGCAGTGTTTGTAACACCTCCTCTCGTGGTGCTCTCTCTCGTAGGGTCACCTTCAGCGCTTCCTTAACCGAGCGTACCAGGCGCTCCCAGCAGCCGCCCATATGTGGCGCCGCGGGAGGGTTGAAAGTCCACTGGATTCCCCGATTCTCGGCTGCCTCTCGCACACGGTCATGGTCCAGGGTTTGCAGCGCTGCTCGAAGTTCGCGGTTCGCTCCCACGAAGTTGGTTCCTCGGTCGCTGTACATTCGCGCCGGTTGCCCCCGACGGGCTATCAGACGTCGCAAGGCCATTATCGCTGAGCTCGCATCCAGGGTTGCTGCGAGGTCCAGGTGGACGGCGCGAGTAACCATGCAAGTGAATAATACACCCCACCTTTTCTCTCGGCGTCGTCCAATGGCCACCTGCATAGGGCCGTAGTAATCTACGCCACAATGGACGAAGGCTCGGCGAGTGTTGAGTGTTCTAATGGCCGGTAAATCTCCCATCTTTGGCTGAGTAGGCTTGGCGTGACGTATCCGACACAGCTGGCATCGCGCAACCACTGCACGCACGGTAGTTCTTCCTCGCAGTATCCAGAAGCGTTCCCTCATTTGGTTGAGCACAGCCTCATGGTTACTGTGCAGCGCACGCCCGTGATAAGAGCGCACCAGGAGCCGCGTGAGATGATCACGGCCGTCCAGAATGACCGGGTGTCTCTCGTCGAAGCTGAGGTCCGGCGCGGCACTCAGGCGCCCCCGCACACGCAGTAGACCGTCGTCAAAAATCATGGGGTCCAGGGCGCGCAGTCGACTGTCAGCCGGAAGCGCGCGGCCAGCTCGCAACGCGCTAAGCTCCTTAGAAAATGAAGCCGCCTGCGATTGCACCAACAACCGCAGCTCGGCCTCGCGGAGATCCTCAGCGGTTATGCCGGCGCTCCGCCGGCCTCGGCAGGTTCTGGTGAAGCAGATGACTCGCGCTACGACTCGCAGCGCGCGATTCCACGATGAATGACGTGCCGCATCGATGAGGGGTGATTTTGGTTCATCAACCACATTTACGAATGCGATCGTGCCCTCGTCCTCCTCCACCGGCTGCATGCCTTCAGTTCCCACGCCCGGCCACTGCTCCTGTGGACAACGTAGAAAAGGCGGACCCGCAACCCAGTTACTCCCACCCCCCGGCCATACCAACTTGGTGGCTTCGTCTGCTGGATTGTTTTGGGAAGGAACCCAGCGCCAATTGCCTCGAGACACACATTGATCTATCTCAGCCAACCGGTGGGCAACAAATTTCGGGTAATCGCGATTGTCGTTCGAAATCCACGCCAGCACCGTCCTCGAATCCGACCATAAGGTAGTACTACTGATAGACTTACCTATCTCATTTACCACGGTATTTGCTAGTCGACACGCCAACACCGCTGCCTGCAGCTCCATCCGCGGAATGGACACTATCTTTAAGGGAGCAACTCTTGCCTTACCAGCCACCATAGCGACAGTTCGCTGTCCATCTTCTCCCGCGCCCACGATGTACGCCACAGCAGCGTAGGCCAACTCGCTCGCATCTGCGAACACATGGAGCTCCACTTCATCTCCCGTGATCCTATACCATCGCGCGATGCTTACCTCTCGCAGCAGTTGCAAGTCTTTCAGCCATTTTTCCCACAGCTCTTTCTCTAATTCCTTTAACTGCTCGTCCCATCCAATGCCTGATCGCCAAATCCTTTGCATAAGGATTCGCGACTGTATGGTACAAGGACTAGCCAAACCGAGTGGGTCAAAAATACTCATGACAAAGCTTAGAAACTGACGCTTCGTCGGTGTCACATGTCCCTCCACTATCTCAGGTGGCAGCCTCTTGAATGACAGGTCAAAAGAGAATGTGTCTGACTCGGGTGACCACATCATTCCCAGAGTCCTCTCTTGCTCGCTGCTCAATTTCCCCTCTTCTATTCTCGTCGGTTCCGCCGTAACCTCTGGCAGCTGTTTTCGCAGTTCAGATGAGTTAGATACCCACCCCCGTATGTTGAAGCCTCCTTCTCGATGGATCGTGCTGACTTCCTCGATCAACTTCCGTGCCTCCGCGACCGTTGATACACTGTCCAGATAGTCGTCCATGTAATGTTTATCATGGACGGCACTTACCGCCTCAGGATAAGTATCCCTGAACTCGTCCGCGTTTCGTCGTAGCACGTAGTTTGCTGAGCAGGGTGAGGACGTGGCGCCAAAGATCATCGACGTCATCACGTAGACGTCGGGCTCACGACTGCGCTCCATGCCTCGCCACAAAAACAGCTGCGCTCCCCTATCGGCTTCCCGGATCTTCACTCGGAGAAACATATCCATTATGTCTCCGGTGAAGGCGATCGGCCCCGACCGAAACCTAAAAAGAATTCCCAAGAGGGAGTTGAGCAAATCAGGTCCACTAAACAACCTGTCGTTCAGACTGGTACCTTGGTACTCCGCCGCTGCGTCGTACACCAGTCGCAACTTCCCCGGCTTATTTGGGTTCTTTACCCCAAAATGAGGTAAATACCACACGGGAGAGTTCTTCACACCGTCAGTTACTTTATGGGCATAGCCCTCCTTTACCAACCTGTCAATCTGAGCACAATAGGCAGACGCATACTCCGCATCGGCATCCATTTTTCTCTCGATACCCAGCAGTCGTCGGCGCGCGTACGCGTGGTTATCCGGCATTTCCACTGCTGCGCGATTCCAGAGAAGACCTACCTCCCATCCGCCTTCCACTCGCCTCGCCGTTGACTCCAAAATCCTCATTGCTTGATCGTTCTCGGCATTCCGTCGTGGGACCTTACTTACCCCGATCGCCTCCAACTCAAATTGCGCCTTCACTAGGCTATGGAGGGATGCGTCTGACACCTGTACGCAATTTACCATCTCGATCGGACCCGAAACGGTACCCACGGGACCATGAACCACCCATCCTAACTGTGTCAATGAGGCAACTGGCTTACCGGATTTACCTTTTCTAACTTCGGTACCTACAATTAATTCCCAATTATCTTGGCCCAAGAGCAACATGGGTCGCACGCCCTCCATCGCCACGCAGTCCAAGGCGCGTAGGTGGGGGTTCGCTTCCAGCACGCATGCCGGCAAAGTGTGCACCGGCAGTTCAGCGTTGTGCATCGTTCGTACGCTTACCACATGGCACTCTCCGTTGGTACCCCGAAGTTTGATCTTCACTCTTCGTGACTGATTGTCCTCAACAATATTGCCGCCCGCGGTCACCAGGCGCAGCGGGGCAACAGGCCCGCCAATACCCTCAACGCACGACTCGTCAACCACGGATATGGTGGCTCCGTCATCAAGGAGTGCGTAAGTGGGCGTCTCACGCCCGTCGTCGTCGATGATGGTGACTGGCAGCACCTTCAGCAGGGCGCGCGTTCTCTCGCCGCCCATGGTCGTTACTGCTTCTTCAGTCCTCTCGGGGTTGGCCGACGCGCTGCTCCCCGCAGCCGGCCTGTCCTCGTGCAGCAGCGTGTGGTGCGGCCATCGACACCTGCTACATCGCTTGGCTTTACAGTATTTTCTGGAATGAGACCCAAGAAGGCACTTAAAGCACAGTTTACGATCTTTTACCAACTTCCATCTGTCTCTTGTCGTCATCTTTCGGAACTGTTCACACTGTGGCAATTGATGAGGTAAGTTACACAAGACACACTTACAGTCTTTCACTACGGTCTCTGCACGGGCACTCGAGCCATTGTCTTTGCGGTCTACAGACGAAGTCGCTTCAGCCTGCGTCATCACCTTGTGCTGTACAGGTCGCACGCTCCTCTTCTGCTCTCGGCTTGCTCTCACAGGTACGTTCTGGACCGGCAGAGTAAAAGGGTTTGCTGGTGCATAGTACACTGAAGCTCGAGACAACTGTCCAAGAAACTCCACCACAAGTTCAAGACTCGGTGACACTCGTAAGTCCACATCACTGGAAATGTCTTTTTTCATAATAAACTCACCATATTGAGCGCGCTGGTACGGAGTCAATTTATTTAAAATGTCCGATACAACCTGAGGGTTATTTAAGTAACCGTCCGCGCGCACCGCCCTCAGCAACGACACACAGTTCTTTACGACCGCGGTGAAGCCGCGCAACTCACGTCCACTGTCTGTAACACGCGGCAATTCACGAACTTTGTTCATCGCGCACTCCAGCAGCAAGGTAGGATGCCCAAACTCCTCTTCCAGCACCTTCATGATTTCTTCAGGCTCGTCGCATGCTCTAAGTAAATCTTCTACCGCCATTTTAGCTACCCCTTGTAACGCTGCCTGCAATCTCGCAATATTCTCAAATGCCTCAAAGTTGTACATTTTCGTCGAATTATAATAGGTGCGTCTAAACGCCAACCAGTCTGCAGGGTTACCAGTAAAGGTCGGTAGCTCATACGTTTGCTTTGGCCTTGGTCTAGAAGAACGTCCCGTAGTTACGGCCTCAACGAGTCGATTCATATGTACGATATATTCCTCAGACGTAGGCGGTCTTGATGGTAGATTGCGGTAGCCTGTCAACGTCCCTGACTCCGGCTGATTTCGAAGGAGCGGCTTCTCATTTTTATTTTTGTGGGTAGGTGCATGCGAATTTAGAGGCCGAGGACGCGCAAGGAGCGCATCAGTGCCACCCCCGCGCCGTACCCATTCCTCGGTTCTATCCATCTGCACTAACCTTGACCTCGTGGATGATTCATCACCTCCTTCATCATCAGCCGCCATACGTGCCATGTCATGAGCCAATTTTTTCTTTAATACTACCTTCTTAGCCTGTGCTCGCTGAATTGTCGCGTCTAGCTCTGCTAACTGTACCTCGGCTTCACATTGTTTTAAGCGCCGTTGTGACTCTCGGCTGGATGCGTTACTCCTGACGCTTTGAGCTTTCCTCCTCACTGTATTGGGCGTGACACGACTCGCATCTCCTCCTGCATGGTCCCGCAGCGGCTCACAGTAGCTATGATCCACGTGATCATCCTCCGGCATCACCGGGGTGCTACATCTTCCTTCTGTCGGGTCAACATACCCTGGGGACGACGCTAGTACACGCTCTTCACCATCAGTGGCAACAGTCGCATCCAAAGATCGTCTCGCATCCATATCGGCCACACGACGCTGCCTTCTCGTCTTCACCGTACTCATTTTTTTTTTTCGTTAAAATTCCGTTACGTAACCTCCACTAGTCGTACGATCCGGCGATTTTGAAGGACCACACAATATGTAATTTAGGCACAGGGATCTTTGCGCACGTCTAGTGGTCGCATCGGAACTTTAATAAAATGAGCACTTTTCAACTATAATCGTCTTTTACTTCGTCACACAATTTTTATATACAATTTTTAGCCAGAGCTAGATTTCCTTACACGGAACAATGACAAGTCCACTCATACTAAAAGTAAGGGTACAATAATAATTTTAAATTTCCAAATACCCTACAAAATATTAATATTTATAACATAAATAAGTTTGTTTCCTATGAACAGATTAATAATAGGTAGGTTCTCGTTTACAACTGGTTCGGACCATAGTGCTGTCGATAACATGATTATTAATATTATGCTAATAATTTCTAGTGAATTTATTTTTATTCACAATGAAAAACTGTGAAATACTTTTATTGATTGAGTAGTGTATCCAACACAGTTATCACCATTATATATGGCGAAAGCTTTAACAGGAAGCTTGGTGAGGTATGGATACATAGTTCATCTTGCGATGGATGTGCTTCTTGACTACCCAATTGGGATATAGTATGTGTTATAGTATATGTTTGTATTGTTTCAGGTGGCGACAGTTAGCAAAGAAACTCCAAAAAGGGGTGGTACATTGTTGAAATGTACCACCTGCAACAGCTTTAGTACTTTAAGCAGCCGAGCGTTGACCAGCCACATGGCCCAGTGTTCCCCCGACAACAACAACGTGGCGGGCGCGGCGGCGGCGGACGCGCGCCCCCACCGCAAGCTCTTCGAGTGCGATGTATGCAACATGAAGTTCTCCAACGGCGCCAACATGCGCCGCCACAAGATGCGCCACACCGGCGTCAAACCCTACGAGTGCCGCGTCTGCCAAAAGCGGTTCTTCAGGAAAGACCACCTCGCGGAACACTTCACAACCCACACCAAGAGCTTGCCGTACCACTGTCCGATATGCAACCGAGGGTTCCAACGGCAGATCGCGATGCGCGCACATTTCCAAAACGAACACGTCGGCCAACACGACCTCGTCAAAACTTGCCCCCTGTGCAGCTACCGCGCCCCCACTATGAAGAGCCTCAGAGTCCACTTCTTTAACAGGTATACATTTACAAATAGAAATTAAAAAATATAGCATAAGAACATTTTATTGCACAAGACTTACAAATATCGTAATAAAATAAGTGACACAAAAGGCGAACTCGTTACTAGAGGTAGCAACTCACTTTCATTCCTTCTTTCATACCATAGCATAAAGAATAAATCTGCATATAGAACGGTAACTCTTCTCTCCACACCAACCTAGATTTCCCTCACCCCCTCCTCAGTCTTACTTTAGTCTAGGGAGCAGGCGCAGACTGTTTCGCTCGCACATACATTAAGGCGGAACACGGTAACAACAAGATGTTCGTATGGAGTGTCCAGTGTGTGCTCATACTTTGCCTCTTTACAGACACGGCATAGACTTGGACAATCCAGGGCCGGGCAACAACTCGGTGTCGCTCCTCGCCGCTGGCATAGCCAACGCGGCGTACGCGGACGGCACGATGGACCCGAGTGCTATGAACGCGCTGGGCGCTCTTGGCTCGGGCCTGTCCGTGTCCGTGGCAGCTGCTTACTCCGACAGCGGTGAAAGCAACGGCGCTCGATCAGTAGACAACGCCACACCACCCATGCACTACCTGACGCCCCACGTAGAGATATCAATGGCTGATAACAACGAAACTTTCTCACCCGGACAGTCTAATCACCATAATAACTCTGGTAAGTCGGATACTGAAGGGTTCATGTAACTCGGTTCCTATTCCTATATAGGAAGGAAAAAAGGAAATAAAACTGTTGTTTGTAAAGATTTACAGATAGAAATCCTATTCTGGAATGGACTAAACTTTTAATAAGTAGGTACACTACTAAGTATGTAAATAAAAAATATATATTTGTAAATAAATAAATTATTTTTCCAAACTTCATTGCCGTTATTCACAAGCTAGTACTGTGTGTACATTTATGTATTTTTTGCCTGTTCTTTTATGTCGTAATACGTAAACAGCCGTTAAATAGACATGCGGTGTCCGTGTGTGTACAGATTCCCGCATGAACGGCGAGGGCGGCAGCTCCCCGGCGTCCGGCGACAGCGCCGTGGCCAGCAGCTCGCTGTCCAGCCTGCCCGCCAACATTACGCCCTCCATCACGCTCATACCCATCAAGCAGGTATGTAGTGTAACTCTTTCTATAACGCTTAAACTGCTACTAATTTTGATAAAAATTGGTATCGAGAAAGTTCGAGACCTAGGGAAATGTATAAAATAGTTTTTATTCCTAAAATCACCTCCTAAGGGGATTGAAATATAATGGAAACGTGCTGCGCGCGATAACTGAAGTCCGGACAAAATCTTGGGCGGTAAGCCAGTAGGTATATTATAATACATTTTTAACAATAGATCCGATTGCTATGAGCGAGATAGCTTCAGAGCGTATCTTGCCTTTTCGCTCGCTCGCAAACAGAAACGGCGCACAGAGCTTCTCTTCTCTTTGTGTATGCAAGAGATAGAAATAGCGAGTGGCAATGGCCATTTATCGAGTAGTCTGGCCTGCGCCTAAGATGTTCCATCCATTCAAACTAGACAAGTAGGTGAAGGTGACTTACTACGGTCCTGCGGGGTTAAGATGGCCACATCGAAGCAATTCATCTAAGAAAGCAACATTGCAATTTGGCATTTGCGCATATAAAAGTAAGTGCGCAATGCAAACAAATGTCAAATAGTGGCCATTTTAGCCCCCCTGTTTTCTGACATGCGTTTTTGCCTGCCATGCGTACAGTACAAAGTACACGCATTATACAGTTGTGTATGTTCAGCGTTGACATACGCGGTAGACGCGGTGCGTCCCGCCAACGTGTGTGAGAATCTTTCCCACCAAGATTGGCTTTATAAGGCACACGCGAGCACCTACAATGTATGCGCATATGTTCGTTTTCAATTTTCTTTCCTACATTGAAATTATTGTACACGTTTTTTACAGTCATCTTTTCAGGATTTCGCAGTCCCAAAATGTAACTAAACGAATTGCATAACTTTCTCGCAAATTATTTTAATTACTTTTTTGTCTTTTTCAATTAATATTTGGAAACAGGAAGTTGTAGCAGTCTTAGTTTTTTTTATAATGAATTAATCTTCCGTTCGCGTTTACTTATCGATTATAATAATCTCGTAAACGATAACCTAAAAACTAAAACCTGTTTTCGCTTTGTCTGGGATTAGTATTTTTAATGTGATTCAAGTGCAATAAAGAGTTTTTGTATTGTATTGTATTGTATTGTAATATTCAATGGCCTATCGCCTAGATGGAGTCAATAGAATGTTAATGTGTCTGTGAAACTCACGCCCGTAACTCCCTATGGAGTAGGCAGAGCAATTAGTTGACTTACAGCCAAAGCAAAGTGGAAACTTTCCCGGGAACTGCACATCACTGTTAACATATTAGATAGATCATAGTTTCGGTTTTTACTAAATGTCTAGGAAGTACCTGAATGCGTTTGAGCTAATTTAAGCTCGTATCGGTGCGGGGTAGGGAGTGTCCCTTCTATAACAAGTATTATTGTTTATTCTATGATTCAGGTAGTCCTCGGTGGAATCATTTTCACCCTCTTTCGCAAAGTGAAAAAAACCGATAGCTCGGTGACGTGTGCGTACTTAGTTCATCTTGCGATGGATGTAACTGTGACAACCCCAATTGGGATATAGTCGTTATGTTATGTTCACAGAGATATGAGTATATGTATATTTTTTAAGTTTTAAAAGAAGGTTCCTGGAAATTGAATTCTGCAGTGATGAGTGAGTCAGTAAAAGTCATAAGATTTCGTCCGAAGTTTAGAGACCCTTTTGGACACTGAATTCCAAGACAGACATATCTGCAATATTTTGCTAAAATAATTTGTGTCTTATTGACAATAGCAAAATGTGCAAATCAGATTCGCCAAATTTTTCAGATACGTCAATCAGCGACGAGGTATGTATCGGTAACAGGAAAGTGCGATATCTATGGCCCTATTTAGGAGTCAGGATGAATCAGGTTCGACCGAACGTAAATAAAAAAAAAGTGCAAGTATAACGCGGCGGGTTACGAATCAATAAATATGGCGCAATCAAACCCCACAACGATAGAGCCAGGGATCATGAAATGAGTCAGGATTTCCTTTTTGACGTGACTTATTGTAGATTTGCCACAGATGGCATTAACTACTTGGCCGGACTAAGTCCTGACATAAGTCAGGAGGCGTCGTTCCGATGTTAAGAAAAGACCTGATTTGTACGTCCCGCTATTAATACATGTATAAACTCGCGCCCGATACGCCGCTATCTATAATGGGGTGGACAGATCTACAAGTAATCAGAAGACAACTTGCACCTAGTCCTAGGTCATAAAATCATAAGATTCTGCCGGGAAAAGGGCCACATTAAAGCAATTCATGTAAAAAAGCAATATTGCTATTTTACATTTCTAAACATTTAATAGTGCGCAGTTACTTTTATATGCGCAAATGTCTTTAGGTGGCCTTCTTAATCCTCTGATCTTCCTTCCTCCCAAAAGATTACCTTTTGTAGGACTTTGAAAATTGGTCCATATATATTCTGCGGCATAGCCTTAGTAATGCAAAAGGGACGGTTTGCGGGAATAATTTGCGAAAGGCAGTTAAGCGTGATATTGAGAGATCATATCTGTTTCGTAGGAGCCGAACGCGGAGGAGGGCGGCGCGGGGTGCGAGGGCGACGGCGGGGACAAGCGCGGCGTGTCGTCGAGCCTGTCGTCGCTGATCAAGGTATCGCCGCTCAAGAGCCTGCTGCGCGAGGACCTGCGCCGGCGCATATCGGCACGAGGGCGCGCTCGCGGCTCCAACGTATGTCTATGCATCCACGTACATAGATCCATCAGTACCTCACGGCCCTATACATCGTACATTCGGATCATTTCAGTAGTCATCTTACGTTCGGGATGAAAACGGTCTATTTAACTTTTGGCGGAACATCAAATCGCTGCATCGCTCATATTCAGATGATATCAATATCAATTAAACGATTCAGCACCGCTAATACGCCAATAATGGAATCTCAAGGTCAATTTTTAATGCCTTGATAGCAAAGCAAGGATAGTCGTATTTCCACAACTGGTGACACGATGTTAATTGCAAATTGTTTTCGCTGTCTACTTCATTACTTAGTCATTATCAAACTCCGGTTTGCCGTTTTGTCTGGTCCCGCCATTTTGAAGTTAAAATGGGGACCAAATACACTTCTCATCAAAAAAATCGAAACACTTCCGTTTTCATTGTTTCTGTCGGAATTTAACACAAAAAAGAATTCATACGATGAAAAAAAATACATAAATGTATAGCTGGCAGTTTGGCCATTACAGTAATAAGCGAAAATTCTAAATTCAAAATTAGAATTTCATTTGTTTATCTTATAAACGAAATGAATCACTGTTTTGAGACAAATGTGTGTTTAGGGTTGGAGTACATTTAGCGTTTAAAAACTAAAAATTGGCGCCTATCCTTAAACTTTTTGTTTTTTATTTCAATACTGTGACTTTGGGACGTCTGAAAAAAGGTTTTTTTTCTAAAACGTATGGATACTTCGCCCACAGAAGCCGCCCAAGTTGTGGCATTGCTGGATTCTGGCCTTAGTCAGCGTGTTGTGGCTGCAAGACTGCATCTAAGCCTGTCATCTGTTCATAGAGTCTATAAACGTTATCGGGAGACTGGTTTGTTCACGCGCCGTTCAGGATCTGGCAGGAATCGGGTCACTTCTGAGCGAGATGATCGATTTATTGTAACAACTTCTTTAAGAAATCGACGCCTTAACGCTTTTCACCTGCAGCAGCGGCTTCGTGTTGTACGAAGGGTGGCTGTAAGTGACTCTACAATTAGAAGAAGGTTGAAGGATCGTGGACTGGTACCGCATAAGCCAGCAAATGGGCCGAAATTAACTGCAGACCATCGAAGAGCGCGCCTTAACTTTGCACGTGAGCACCTAAATTGGTCATACCTACAGTGGAGCAAAGTTCTCTTTTCTGATGAGTGTAAAATTATGCTGTATGGTAACGACGGAAGGAACAAGGTCTACAGAAGAGACGGAGAACGCTATGCACAATGCTGCATTGAAGAAAAGGTCAGCTATGGTGGCGGTTCTGTAGGTATGACCAATTTAGGTGCTCACGTGCAAAGTTAAGGCGCGCTCTTCGATGGTCTGCAGTTAATTTCGGCCCATTTGCTGGCTTATGCGGTACCAGTCCACGATCCTTCAACCTTCTTCTAATTGTAGAGTCACTTACAGCCACCCTTCGTACAACACGAAGCCGCTGCTGCAGGTGAAAAGCGTTAAGGCGTCGATTTCTTAAAGAAGTTGTTACAATAAATCGATCATCTCGCTCAGAAGTGACCCGATTCCTGCCAGATCCTGAACGGCGCGTGAACAAACCAGTCTCCCGATAACGTTTATAGACTCTATGAACAGATGACAGGCTTAGATGCAGTCTTGCAGCCACAACACGCTGACTAAGGCCAGAATCCAGCAATGCCACAACTTGGGCGGCTTCTGTGGGCGAAGTATCCATACGTTTTAGAAAAAAAACCTTTTTTCAGACGTCCCAAAGTCACAGTATTGAAATAAAAAACAAAAAGTTTAAGGATAGGCGCCAATTTTTAGTTTTTAAACGCTAAATGTACTCCAACCCTAAACACACATTTGTCTCAAAACAGTGATTCATTTCGTTTATAAGATAAACAAATGAAATTCTAATTTTGAATTTAGAATTTTCGCTTATTACTGTAATGGCCACACTGCCAGCTATACATTTATGTATTTTTTTTCATCGTATGAATTCTTTTTTGTGTTAAATTCCGACAGAAACAATGAAAACGGAAGTGTTTCGATTTTTTTGATGAGAAGTGTAGTACTGGATCAGTACTTGTGTTGACAATATGGAATTTCAACATTAAGCAATTGGTTCGCCATTTTGACGCTAATCCACTTTATTTTTTAAATACGTTAAGTTTTTTGACGTGACTTTGCCTCAGTTGCTATCGTGAGTAACAAAGAACAGCATTGAAATAACTTTTTAAAATGCGGACAATTTGATTTTCGAATGGAACTTATATGATTCTCACGTTCTTAGTGGTAAAGGAAAACATCGTGACGAAACTCACGTTCCCGAGAAATGCGTTTCGTATGTATGTGACCTAACCTGTATCGGGCTGGTTTCCCTTCGCGGGTTGGAAGGTCAGAAGGGCATTCCAAACCGGACCTGTCAAATACTCAGGTTAGGTAAGTGGACTCTTTAAACAATAACGGATCAACGCTAGGGAGATGACGACTTATAAATAAGTACGATTTCTGCGTGTCATATGATGATTGCTTCGTACAAGTAAATGAAATGATACATAACGTACTGGATATCCGGCGGAGCCACGGCCATGTCTGGTTTAAATTGCTTTTGTTTGTCAATACAACCGAGAACAAACGAAATATTTCAACAATGTATTCTCACGTTTAAGTGAATACAGTAAATTCATAAATCATACGCTTCATTTTCTTTTTATTGCGGATATCAGTGTAAGTAGTAATTAAGAGATTCGTTCGCTTAATACTTTCAATTGATAACACAAAATAAGCAGGCGACTACATCCCAATTGGGGTAGTCAGAGGTACATCCATCGCAAGATGAACTAAGTAGCATGCGTCTTAGTTTGTCCGAAACTTACGTTTTTATTATTATTTGTGTATCGTTTCCATATCTCGGGGACTGGAGTCCCGGAGTTGGAAGGCTTGCGTGGCGCCGAAGCCAACACGTCGAGGCTCCTTAAGACAATATACTCTTAATGTGACAATATTCGGCAATCAACCCTGCATGCATGAGAGTGCACCCAAATATATAAAAATATAAATCTTTAACAGAGATGGTACATAATAATATTTGCAGTTGTAACCTCCTAGTAAGTGTGAAACACCTGTGTCAGAAGAAAATAAATTTAAAAATATTATGAATTACCTATTTAATCAACTCATTTTTACATATTTTCGTGTGGGGTGTGAGGTGGATGACCAATCTCATCAACCCTAGTGTTAGGGTTACTTATTTGCTTATGTTACGTGAATAATTTACATGATGCAAAGAATTTGAAGATATTTACTTATTTAATTGATATTGCTCGTAATTTCAGCTATATTTTTTCTTTACAAGTTAAACATTAAACATGTGTACTTTCATCGTCGAAAATAAATAGATCGCAAGTTTGATTGAAATAATATGGGAGTCAAATTATCTTAAAGAATTTGTCCTGTGGTCGGCAAAAATAAATCCTGTTTTGCAATGAGTCATACTCTATATATGGAGTGCATGAGTAAACCGTCGGGAAGGTCGGCTAATGCCTTTGCATGTCTTTCGTACGACCTTGATGGGTCAAAGGATACTTTAAAATCGGGATTTACTTTTTTTTATGCAATTTAGATATTCGCTAAAGACATTTTATTTCTAAATCTTTTATGGGCGGCAGGGTTGACCGCTAAATGTAGCCATTATACAGGGTGTGGTAAGACAAATATGTCAGGATCGAAGCAAATGGAATTCCATAGTTTCTGTAGGCGCGCATAGGCGTGAGTTTATGTATATTATACAGGATGTCCTGTAAATAATCAATCAAATCCTGCCGGGACTGAGTGCTAAATGTAGCCATTGTACAGGGTGTGGTAAGAGAAGTGTATCAGGATCGAAGCTTATGGAATTCAATAGTAGTGAGTTTATGTATGTTATACAGGTGTGCCGTACATAATGGGTCAAACGTAAGCGGAAGACAGCTTACTGCCCATCGGCTATATTGTATATCTGTCCTGCCCTCTAATCAAGCTTTTTTTATGGATGATAAGAAAGCATTTCATCACAATCTCACCTAATGATTGATGATGACAGTGACGATGCAGCCGAGGATGGCACATGCTTACCTAGAAAGTTTTTTAACCTATTGTTAGCTGTAAGCATGGTATAAGAAAACCAGGTATGCTCAAAATAACATTTCAAGGTAGCCCAGCTGACGTCATCCCACACAGTATTGCCATTTCGTAAAAAATAAATTACCCAGGACCAATGTTTTTAATTTACTTTGCAAGGAAATTTTGAACTTTGAGTAAAAGATTTACTTACTGTTTTAATTTTTATATATGTGACAAGTAATAGTAATTAAATACATTAGTCAGTAATTCAATTAATTTTCAATAATAAAACTTACGTCCTTGGGATGTTGGAGATACCAATTTAATGGTAACACAGTGGTAACACATACGTCATTAAAGGGGTAGCAATGGCGGTTTGTCACAGGATTGAGCATACCTGGTTTTCTTACACCATGGCTGTAAGGACATGTAATGCAGCCGCGGCGTGTTGTTGGCAGGCGTCGCGCGCGTCTCCGTCGGAGGGCGGCGTGATCACGTCGACGCACGGCGACGCCGCGCTGGCGCCGTCCTCGCTGGTGTGCACCTTCTGCGCCATCACGTTCCCCGACTCGACGCTGTACTTCCTGCACAAGGGCTGCCACTGCGACTCCAACCCGTGGAAGTGCAACATCTGCGGCGAGCAGTGCTGCAACGTCTACGAGTTCAACTCCCACCTGCTCAGCAAGAGTCACCAATGACTGTTTGCAGGGGGGCCGTTCGACACTCACTGACTCTCAGTTCGATCGTGCACTATTCTTACTACGTGTGCATAGCACGTCGCACTTCGAATACTTCGCCTCTATTCGTCCTCTATCGTCCGACATGGTACGTCTTTTGATTTCAATTTACGACTAGAACAGTTGCGTTGAAGTGCTTCGAGTATGCTATGCTGAACGTCCCCCCGGAGCTGTTTATTTTTAAAAGTGCAAATTACGTCAAGGTATATATTTAGTGGTTATACTAGTTAAATGAGTGAAGATATTTATATGGATATTTCCTTAGTACTTAAATGAAAATGGGTATGAAATAATTTTAAAAATTAGTTCGATATGTGGAGTCTAACCCTCGGGTACAAAATTTTTAATATAATCGAAGGTTTTGTAAATCGGCAGAGATTATAATAACATTCCAGATCGGGACAAATACATTCCATTGTGTAAGATTTGACTTAAAAGTTCAAGTGTTTGGTGGGGAAGGAAGTGAGGTGACTACTTACTTAAATTATCAGAAGATATTTATTTGTTACTTAATTTGTTTACGGTACTTCACTGTACGCCGTGATTTTATATAATCAAAATTATAGAGTATTTTGGTGCGATAGTGAATTCTACTAATGTTAAAAAACTTAATTACGGAGTAAAGTGTACAAATTAATATATTTTTACATTTCACTGTTGACAAGTTATAAAGAGGCAAAGCCTAATATTTCCGTGATTATTTAATTATTGTGATCGTGTAAAGACAGGAATTATAAATTCTACATTCCATTATTATTTGTTCTCTTATAAAATGCATGTGATGCAAGTCCACGACTAATATTTACTTGTTTATTGTTATTATTATTTATTCATCGAAATCATGTACTTAAAAGCTTATTCTGTTTCTGGTCTCCAACAGATATGGTTGGTCAATTTGTAAATAATGAAGCTCCTTTAGAAGGTCACTTGCTCAATATTCAGTAAGGCTCAAGTATTGGAGCTCGCTTTAGGTGTATTCACATATAACACGACTGTGTGCATCAACTGGGGAGTCAATTGACGTGCCTTCGATTGAAGATCTAAATTCACTAGTATTGTATTACCAGCTTATCTGTGAACACATCTCAAGTGTTCTCGCACAAACGCATAATATCTCGTGTCTTTGATTTCTCATCAATTTGAGTAGGTATGTGTGCTTATATTGGTGCATTATTATTGTGTTTTACTTTATAAATGTTCGCTTTTTGACTTGTTTAAATGTATTTTATTAAGTTTATTTTTAAAATGCTATTCGAAAATATTATTCTTTTATCAATGAGGGTCTTTCCAATCGGCGTTCCCCAAAAACACAATAGATGGCGTTATTCACTTTTAACGTGATAATTACCTATTTTCTCATTGCTGGGGTACATAATTATTCGAAAATTTAATGTAAGTAATGGCAGAAGCATATTTTATATAAAACTAATAGTTGCTTGGTATTTGGAACGTGGAACGTCGGTTGGAAAGACCCTGATTATATTCCAATTTTACGAAAGTCAAAAGTGCTCAACATATCGATATCGTTATGTATTTGATTGTTCGAATAATAATATTTATCAACAGCGGTAGTATGGAAGTTTATAGGGATGAGTATTTTAGTTTGGCATAATGTTGTAGAAATCCCATTATGATCGAAAACTTCTCGAACACGTAGCGGTCCATTATTGCGGAGGAAGTCAATTATTATTTAGCAAATTGACATCCCGTCCAGGTGCGTTTAATTATGGTCTCATTTTCCTTGATACCTATATTATAATCAGGTATATCGCGTGATGACAGCGTCCGTCGATGGTCAAAGGTCATCTTAAATCTAACGCCTCAGCACCGGAGTTATCTCACATCAGAATAAAGTTTTAAATGTGTTACATTTACATACAGTACACTTTGAATTACACTAGTTAAATAGTTGTATGCAGGCGATACTGCGGGAGTGTTAGATGTGCGGTGAGCAGTGTATAGCTAGACGCTGACGGCATGAAATTATAATGTACTTAGTATTCATTAATTTCCGTCGGGTGCATTCCCGGTACTTATCATTCCGTTCCATTTTATTTTTTAATTAAGTAAAACCGAATCCTGAGATTTACATTCCTTTAGCTAATAAGTACTTAATATCGGTTGTGGTCTTGCCTATTAAGTTTACGAAATTGACTTAGATGGGACTGAAATTATGTTTACCAACGAAGTATGTAATGTATTTTGTTTTGTTGCGACAAGTAGGCAGGCGGCGGCGACGCGCTTATAGAGAGTTACCTAAATCGAGCAACACACATATTTATTTAGAGATTCTTATATTTATGCGTTTCCTTTGTTGTTTGTGTACAATCGGACATTTTGTTAATTACATTTTGGTCCCTGCCGCTTCGTCGCGGTTTATAACTTAGCGTAAGTAGTTATATAAGAGCTATTAATTATTAATCGGTAACCCCATTGGGCGCCTTTACTTAATCCGTCCGTATCTAACGATAGATATTGCCTTTAATATTTAATAGAGTAATATATTTTATAGATTTTAGATATAATTAAGAAAAGATCTTAAGTATAAAAATGTTTACAGAATTGCAGAGGTTTAAAGATATAGTTATAGTTATTTATCTTCTACTAAGTAAATGATCTGCTCTGGTGAAAGATCAGGCAGTGTTATGTAAGACCAATTCGTGATACGTTCACAAAACAACACTGTTTCATTTTTCAATGGAGCAGAATAACATTGTTGATTGTTGCAGTTGAACATAAATGTTATGTCTCGTGTCCAACGACGCGCAGATATCGAAAAGTATTGAAAGTTGTTTCAGAGGACAGAGCTGAGAACGTAATAAGTAATCTATGTATGATAAATACTTAAACAGTATTTTTAAATTAACAGTGAATAACACATATTTGTTTCAATTATTCGGACAAAATGAACATAGATTTGTACGTAAAACTTGTCCGATCGTTTTGTCAAACATTCCGGGAGTGGTTTGTCCACTTGGCAATAAGTGGTTTGTTTGATTGCAATAGTTGAACTCTTTACATGTCCACTTGAACTAGACATTAGTATCAACTGAGTGCTTACTTAGGTATAGCGATCCTCACCTTAATACCAAAACACAGCTTACCAACATTTTAATTTGTTTTAAGTTGTTATATATGTAATGTTATAAGATAACTAAAATAGCATGGTTGAAAGCAATTATATATTTATGATGACTTTAAGATTGAAAACATCGTTGATATTTTACTGTTATTTTTATTACGTTATAATAACAGAATTAATAACATATTTTACTAATATTTAAATAGTAATATTTGAGGAACCAGTCCGGAATCCTGAGTGATAGTTAATATATCAAATGTTAGCTGATTGTGCCTTAGATCAGTATGATATATAAAACAATAATATATATAAAAAAATGTTTTTGAAATTATTTAAAGTATCATATTTAGATGTGTGAAATTACAAATATTGACACGAAAGCTGTATATTTACACTATAAAGTAATATTTATACATACATGTAGAAAAATATTTGCAATATGGCTGTTTTGCTTGTTTTTATAATAAAGTTTATTTGCAGTTGATTTACAGACATTGTTCATCTCGTCTGGTTACGATGATCTAAAATTTTAAAGGAATTATGTAGTTCTATTTATTTACTTGTAATAATTTGGTAAAGGGTCTAATAAAATATTAATAAACGATTAAGAAATAACATTTGTTGTATTATTTGTTCGTTGAATGAGAAAAATCCAACTATTTTATATAATAATCAAGGAGAATATTTCACCTACAACCCAGAGTGGTCTATGTACCAAACTAAGACTTGGCTTCGGCCTTAATTTAGGAAACATCGTAAGAGTGGTAAGAATTCTTCTGGTTCGTAACTTAGTTTGAAAAAATGCGCCCGACTTGGTGTCTCTCTAATAACCTCGGCAACATGCTGTAGTACAAACGGAACAAATACGCTTCCGTGCTGGCGAATGTGGTTCAACCCTAGAATTTGTATATAATGGAGAAACGAACTTACTACCAAATCGCCATCCAATTTAGGAAAGGTAATTTGAATTGAACAGTACCGCCATACCATAGGTGTCTTCGCTAGGATGTAGCTCATAGGAGCTATACGGGGTAAGCACAAATTCATTATAAATGGGTTATAATCTTTTGTTGTTCGATGTTTCATAAATAGCAGTTTTGAGTGGATTTACTATATTTTTAAAGCTCAGTTTGAAAATGAGGTAATTAGTGAAAGTAATTTCTAAATGCCGTCTAATTTATAATTTAATATACTTTTACTTGGCTGTATGTCTTTACTTCATTAATCATTAACGGTTAGAATTAAAAACAAAACATTTTTGTTGCCAGATTAGGGGTACTTTTCGCAATTTAAGGGGAAAAAATGTTGGGGAAGTTTTAGGGAAACAAGAACGGTTTTGTACTTGCTCCTTCTAGGATTTTGTACTTGCTCATGCCTGTCTCATCTATTTGATGGATAAATTAATTGACGTCACACTTATTTCGGCCGCTAATCTGGGAATATCTGTTATGTATGGTCAATGGTACACACTATGGTGCATAGTGTACGGCAATATTATAACATGAGAATTTTATAATCTTGCATAATATTTACATCGCGAGAGTTCTGGGTCTTTTTTCTGAAATAATATTATTTTAGGGATATTTGTAGGAAATAGGGGAATTAAAATACGTATCTGGCAACTCTACGAGCTGCGCGCCGGTCGGTAGCGCTGTCAATAGTTGGTTTGGTTGTTTGTTGAGCGTTCGCAATTAAAATCAGTAAAATATTTTAAAAAAGCTGCTAACAATATTCTGAAAAGATGGTGCTAACTGACGGTGACTCGTGGTCCCCTGAAGATACACTTAGAATTCTAATCGCATCTGATATTCATCTGGGCCATCAAGAGACGGACGCTGTACGCGGCGAAGATAGCTTTATTGCATTTGAAGAGGTTTTATCGTTAGCGGTGCAATATGATGTTGATTTGGTGTTGCTTGGTGGTGATTTATTCGATCATGCGAAGCCTTCACCTGCTTGTCTATTTAAAGCGACTCAACTTATTCGCAAATATTGTTTCGGCGACAAACCGGTTGCTGTCGAGCTACTCTCCGATCAATTTGAGAATTTTTCTCGTAGTGTCAACTATGAAGATCCCAACCTCAACGTAGCGTACCCGATACTTTCTATACACGGAAATCATGATGACCCTGTGGGCCAAGGCAGTGTCAGCTCATTAGACATCCTGTCCATCACTGGGCTGGTCAATTATTTTGGAAAGTGGAGTGATTATACACATGTGCGTATTTCTCCAGTCCTTATGCAGAAAGGCGGCACTCGTATGGCACTCTATGGCCTCAGTCACTTGAAAGACCAGAGACTTTCTCGTCTTTTTGTTGAACAAAAAGTTGAAATGGAATTACCAGAAGACGGAGAAGATTGGTTCAATCTACTGGTGTTGCATCAGAATCGGGCTGATAGAGGACCTGGCAATTTCATTCCAGAGAAAGTGTTGCCTAAATTCCTTGATTTGGTAGTATGGGGCCATGAACATGATAGTTTAGTATTTCCAATAAAAGGCAAAACGGAAGCTGATGAGTTCTCAGTTATTCAACCTGGGAGCACTGTGGCGACTTCCCTGGCAGCTGGAGAAGCTCTACCCAAGCATTGTGCTCTTCTACAAATACATAAAAAGGAATTTATTGTAACCCCTATTCCATTGAAGACTGTGCGACCGTTCATATTTAAAACACTGGTCCTGTCTGAGGAAAATTTAGGTGAGGATCAGGTAAATGAAAATGAGAAAGTACAAGAGTTTTTGAAGACCAAAATAAATGAAGCTATAGAGGAAGCTAATCGTAATAAGAGTGGTGACCCTAAACAACCTGCGTTGCCACTTGTGAGACTGAATGTCTTCTATGAAAAAGAAGGCCAAAACTTTAATCAAATGAGATTTGGGCAAAACTTTAATGGGTTAGTTGCAAATCCTAGTGATATTCTCAATATGAAAAAGGAGAAACGAAGTCATGAGCGTAAACCTAAACAGGAAGAAGATGGTGAATTGAACATTGAAGGAGCAGCTCAAGCAGCTGACGTAGAGGAGCTGCTTCGTGCGTATTATGCTGCTCTGCCAATTGAGCGAAGGCTACAAGTATTGTCAGTCCGTGCTATGACCGATGCAGTACGTGATTTCACATTAAAAAAGGATGATGAAGTATTCCGGCGCGTGTTTGAAGCTCACAAGCGACGGTGTGTCGAGATGTTATTGGAGTCAACTGCAGAGACTGAGGAGGAGGTGGCCGAAAAACTACGAGCTGGAAAGCAGGAGCTTGATGTAGCTGATGAAGAACAGCTTAAAAAGCTAATTGATGCAGCTGCAAACAAACCACCTACTCCTGGTGCATTGAAGCGTGCTGTTGTGGTATTATCGAGTGATGATGACGCTGAGCCTGAGATTTCTCCAGCGCGGGGCCGAGGACGCGGCGCGAGGGGCGGAGCACGTGCTCGAGGCCGTGGTCGACAGACACGTGCACGCGCGGAACCCGAGCCCGCGCCCGCGCCTGTGCCGGAGCGCCGCACTCCTAGACGCTCAGCTGCACAAAAATCTGCATCGTGGCTACAGAACTTTGTGGAACGCAGCACACGGCAGCGTGGTTCTATAGACATTGAAGACTCAGATTAACTTTAAGCTGATTATATGTATTAGTTATGTAAGGCAAAATTCAGGATTTACAGGAATAAATCCTATTTTTTAAAGATCTGGATATTTTTGTAAAACTGCTTTGCCTTAATAAGAACAACTCTTTCAGGATGCATTTTGTATTAAAATTCAGGAATACATTAATTTGGTGGACAGTTCATTCAAGTTTAATTTTATTAATGAATTTATGACTATTTACTATTAATGTTATCATTCATTATATATGTACAATATAATATTACAACTTGTAATATCAATGCACCCCACTTGATGCGGGGAGCGTCGTGTATAAATGCTCGAAGTCGAATCTGTAATGTAATAACATTACATTACGGTGGCTAATGAGGGAGCATCCCTAGAAATTACTTCAGGGAAATAATATTTTTTACTTCAGTATAAAACCACATTTCATAAGCATAAAGTATTTACTTGAAATTCCATTTTTTATACTATAGCAATGTATGTATGTATTAAGAAACAACTAAGTTTTCCATTGCATAAAATATAATAAATAATCTTTGAAACCAAATGCATCTTTTATTAGAACTAAAAGTATATATTCTTAAACACTATTATGGCTAAATAAATATATTATTTATAATATTATGTCATATGATAACATAACTATAATGACATAATAAAAAGAGCAGACTTTTATTTATTTATGGATCACTTACAGCTATGCACATTATAACATTTCTTGAATCTTGAAAGCCTTGCTTCCGAAATATTGTCCGGTTATTTTATATTATAACATTTAGTTAGAACATAATTAAACAAAGTAAAACAGTACTTATGTGTAAGCCTATTACAAGTGAACACAACATTCACCATAAAAAGAAAACAACATCTAGTCTGTTGAGACTAACTTCTCAACAGCTAAAGTCTCACTATTAATAACACTAATATATGATATTATTGCACTAGATGGTACAAATAAACTATACTAATTTAACAAATTTTTGATGGAGATAGTGTCTTGTCAGTTTGCTCTTCAGAGCTCGCTGTGAATCAGAAAATATATCTAGTCGAAGAGATTTCGCGTTCAAATCGTTATAGGATGCACATGCTCTGGATAAGGGTTGATGTAATCCTAAGTTAGTTCTACATCGTGGTAATGTGAACGTTTTTGTAACGGGATGTCGGGGATATCTATAGGGAACAGTTATGTTGATAGCATTAACAAGTTCAGTACATTCTATGGTTTTAGTCTATGGTTTTATACATATAAGTGGTACCTTCAATCAGGAACAACCACAAAACTAGTTACTGACCCATCTTTACGATATAAATAGTCTTCAATTTTCTTTGTAATCACAATAAAATAAAAATAATTACACTTCAGTGACCATTACATCTCAACAAAAACGAAAATATGTCACATTCAGTGATGAGCCTTGTGGAGTTCCGTGTTGCTCTGTTGTCCGAAAATGACTGGCTGCTTTTCTTTATCACATTTTTCATTCATGTACTATGGTCTGATCTGCCTAAAGGTTAGGTAATAACATGTTTACATAAGCTTTGCGCCTTTTTAGTGCCGGGAACATTTTCAAAGTGGGAATGTTCCTGGTAATGGCACATCACTGGTCACATTACCATGTCAGGGCAGATTTACAAGGCAATTTCTCCAGGGTTACGTTTTTCCAGCACATGAAAGTACAACATTAAGGCGGTTACACTTTGGATGTGTCTTCATAAGCGAGTGCAAGACGCAAATATTGTAGCGCACTGAGAGTGGCGACGCGCGGGGTGCAGCCAGCGAAGGTGAGGGCGGGCGAGGTGGGCGCGAGCTCCAGCAGGCACAGGGCTCCGCTCTCGGACTCCGGAGAGGTACACGTCAGTGTGAGCCCCAGCGCCGCCACCGCCGCCTGCAGCACATCCTCGGGCTTCGCCTTATCCTCACTATTATCCAACTCCGCTAATGCAGCCTGCGCCAGTTCACACTTATCCGGATCTGAAATATTAAATAGTTTTTATATTTCTTAAGAAATATTTACAATGTCTTTAAGCTTCACACTCTCAACGCTTTGAAAATTAAACAGAGAAAATTAAAAAAAATAGAGAAAACGTGTAAAACTTGCAAGTGTTGGCATCCTCAATACAGTGTGGAAACAACAGTACATACGAATACAGAGTGGAATAAGGCCATTAGTCAACATCACGATCACTACTACGGTCGATGTCACTCTGGATGCGTATTTGTACGATATACTTACGAACACTGGACTCGACACACACGTACACGCGCGAGTTGAATTCGTACGAAAATGCATTCAAAATTCAATCAGCCTGCTACTATTACTACCCAACCAACTATAAGTAATGACTACACAATCTATGAATTCATTTCATTTACATAATCAGTATCAAGCCATGCAGACTTACCTATATGTGTTCGTAATCCTAGATGATAATCAGCGACACGTTGGCCGAGGTGCGGGCGCCAGCTGACCTCTTCACGCACCTCTACATAACGTTCCATAGCGCGCTCGTGCGCACGCACCAACGCTTCTTCCTGCAATGCGACCACTATCTCACATACCTTTCTATATTAGAAATTGGCCCGAGACTCAGTCCATATCTCCACACAGAGCGTGAATGAGACCACATATATTTAACAGCTATTTAGTTCTATGTAAAAAGTGAACAAACCTCTACGAAATCTTTGGTGAGGCGCGCAAGATTTTCGCGCATGTAGGTGTATAGTTGTTCAGCAGCTTGCTGGCGAGCGGCCTTTTTGGTTGTAGAGGTGGCGAACCGCTCGTGTGCTCCAACTCGCGCGCGGATCGTGAACAGGCGGTAATGTGGCGGGCCCATGTCGCTCACTAACTCGTACTCTACTCCCGGCAGCCGGTACTCCTCGCATAGATCCTTCAGTAGCGCCACGAAGCTGTGCGATCCCATCGCAGGCGTCGCGGTCGCACTGCCCACACCCGGCATCTGGGTAATTTAACTATTGTTTAGAAGAGACCAAGTATGGGAAAAAAGTGGCAGGAAGAAATTGGTTTTATTTATTTATTTATTTAAAAGACGAGCACAACAGTTAACAATCATAATAGAGGATAACATCTAATAGTGTATAAAGTATTATACCAGATTGTGAAACCAGTAAAGTGTCGTACAGCATGATCGACCTTAACAACTGTGATTGAAAAAGAAAAAAGACAAAATAATTAAAAAAAAAAAAAAAAAAAATAGAGGAAAATTTTTAACAATATGAAGCACAGATAAATATTGATTATGTATAATAATATGTACCTAAGTAATCTAGATCAAAAATCTAAATAAAATAAAAAAATAAAAATCTAGTCAGCCAGTGTTAAATCTAGACAAGTGGTTGAACACAGCTTAAAAAGAAAATTAAAGTGTGGGATGTGTGTAAGTCTTGATAATAATATCTCATCTCAATGAAAAATGGTCTTTGTAACATACTGTTGGATATGACGAAGAAGGGGGGTGCAGGAGCCCATAGGGCGGTGGTACGGGCTCGCCGCGCGCCGCCAGCGCCTGCAGCATGCGGCGCGCCGCCTCCTGCTTCGCATCCTTCTTTGAGCGTGCCTCCGCCGTCACCACCACGCCCCGAGCCATACAGCGATACTCGAACATTGCCAAGTGCTGAGGTCCAGTCTAATAATAAGAAATAATATGGTAGTGAGCTTATGTTAATAAAATGTATTATTTAGGCGATGTTCCTCAAAAACCACATAGATGGTGCTGTACAGATATTCCTTTGTTTAGCCTTCTAATTTCAAGGATAACAGACATACATAACTTTTATCTTTGTTTTTGAGTATAAATGATGACTTTTGTTATTACACCCAGATACAATTACATCTTCCACCCATTATTATTCTGATCAAAATAAAGAGAAGCAATATAGGTAGTAACATGATTCTAATAGTGTGATCCAAATATCAAGCTACAATTATTTTTATATGCTTCTGCTATTACATTGTACCTATTTTGGTATCATTATGTGTCTGAGTGATGAGACTCAATAATAACCCTGACACCAGGGTTGATGGGGTCAGTAATCCACCTTACAACCCACACAATAGAAGAAAAAAGTACTTAATGAGAAAATAAATAATTATCATATTAAAGCTGTACAATGCCATCTATATTGTTTTTAGTGAACATAGCCTAGGAAGTTCTTCATTAAAAAAGTATAAACATACTTTTAGTTCTGAAAGAAAATCTTGATTCTATGCTTGTAGTAAATTCATATCATAGAAAGCATTACAGGTGGCCTTTTCCATTAGGATTTATGAGATATTACAGAGATCAGTTATTGTAGTCCTACCTGTGATATACACTCATATTCCGGAGTCTGACCAAGCTTCACCATCATCTCTTGCAGTACAGTTACTGCGGTCTTCATTTTGCTGCAGACAAACAAAATGCTTAGCAGTCAGAGAACCACTGAGTGTTGAAATTTGGTAGCAAAATTTCCAATTTCTTATCTTATCATTTCGTATGTTAGTTTACCCACACTAAGAAATAACTACAACTGTATTTTGGCTGATGATATAGTGTTGTGTATAACATGGTAAGTATATAAACAGCAAATCAATCGTAAAATTGCAATCAAACTTCCAATTGTGCACACGATAATAAAGCAGAACAATATGCGACATGCACAACTTATGTTTATTGAATGGTATAAAACATAAGACTTAAATTATCTTCGGTTGTTTTGTGACTGATAGTGTACACTGCCTGACCAATAAGCCACTAGTTGGTACTATGCAATTTTTTCAGTTTACTAGTGGGAAAACTATATTTTTGCGTTATTATTATATATTACGTTACTTATTATCACAGACTACTAAGAGAACCTAGTTCTTATTATGAAAGTATGACCACCCGAGAAGTGCAAGTAGTTTTACCAGAAACTTTGTTATTCTAAACTACGCAGCGCTAGTAGATTTTCGGGAAACCCCGAAGAATGGAAAACGATTCCCTCCTTATCATAATTGTTTTCATTATTATACTTAACTACAATAAAACTGCAAACCTTTCTGAATAAGAATAAGCAATATAGTAAAGGTACCTACTTACTTAATTATAGAAAAAATGCAAAGCACTGTCCCGAAACTTGTGTTAAATCTATTTAACTTTGATTTGAAAATACGTAAACAATTTTATTTTATAAATAAAAATATAACCAAGTTTTTCATCAGCATACAGGTTATCCATTCGTTCTTTTTGTGTTTTTATTGAGCTTTTTTGTTCAGTAAGGAAGGCAGTGTTGCTAGACCAAGGAAACGTCATTTTGTTTTGATACTTCGTTTTATTCGTTCTTCGTCTCATTCATTGAGTTCATTCAATTCATTCATTATTCTGCTAGCTAGCCATCGTGTCGTGATTGCACGTCTTGTAACAATTTTAAATAGCATTCGTTTCCTCTAAGTATTGCCTTAAAATTACATCTCATATCGTAATTGTGTTGCGGATATTATAATTATAAAATTCACAGCAAGTTAAATTAGCAACAAAGCACTACTTTTAGAAGATACTGACAAAGCCGAAATGCCGACTAGCAGCATCGATTTGTACCACATGCAAGATGCCAGAAATAATTTTGACGCCATGCGACCTGCCCCAATTTGCACTGATGCCAATCAATTTATGGGCCAATGTCAAAATATACATATATCCACGAATTGCTACTACGGATACCAGAATCAGAAAAATGTGGAAAACTCCCATGTGGCAACCGATTGCGAAATGACAGAAGCGTCGGACGCTAACGGGTCGGCGTCGCCGCCGTTGGCGTCACCTCAGAACAATGCAAGAAAGCGAAGTGCAGACGAGTACGACAGCCCACTGACCAAGCGTTTTCGTGAAGGTAAGAACTGTTTAATTTGCCTTTGGAAGCACAATCAATACTTGAATTCATATAATATCACTTAACATAGAAAATAAGTGCTTTGACATTGAATAAACATGTTACAGATTAGTAAATTATATTGATTGAGCTTCCACTTAACATTCAAGAAATCTTTTGTTTTCTATTCAATGTGCAGCAGGAATATTGTACAATATAGAATTTGAATTGGACAGAAAATGTTTAGAATATCTAATATGAGCATAGGTGGTACCACACTATCATTAATGAAGATTATATTATTATGTTAGTTTTGTTGCAGTTTCATATCCATTCTCAGCTAAGTAACATATTGTATAACACACCTGTTGCAGGAAATTATTTGTTTAAAAAATAAAATAAGCATTTTGTCAGCAAAGTCATCACCTAAATATTATTATATTGTTTAAAGTCCATATGTTTTTTAAACAAGCAAGCAAGGTATGAAGTTTGCTGATAGGACACAATTGGTAGTAGACAGGAATTCAGTTGAATAAATTCACCTTTATAAAGAATTAATTAGCATAGATATTGTTTTTTTTATAAGTGGCAATGGTGACAACTTACACATACATAAATAAGTATTTGCCTTAAAGGAATAATAAGTACAAATATCTAGCTTGTTAGTTCTTCACCAAGTGAAAAGAATTGGCTCAGTTACAAATGTTAATTACAATTGCATCATTATAATATCGAAGAAATGTTATTATTGTAATTTTTGTCATTTTCCTTTTGATATTTATATTATTTTGTTAACAATTTTTCATTGTAAACATTCATTTCATTTTTTATTTGCATTCTGCATGGTTTTGGCAAAAAAAAAAAATACTATAGAAACCATGTTCCACCTCTTGCCAACATCTGGGGGGTTAAAATGGCACATTTGTTTGCATTGCGCACTTTCTATGAGCATATGTCAAATTGCAATATTGCTTTCTTAGATGAATTGCTTTGATGTGGCCATTTTAAACCCCTGGTAGTCTAACCAGAAATTATCTGACCAATAGATGTCATATAGATACTGCTCTCAGAAAGTTTATAAGCAGGTGATGAAACAGGATCTAAATATTTTTCAAGAGCTGAAAAATCAATATGAGAAACTGTAAAGAGAAAGGTTACTATACTTTCTAAAGGGTGCAATAATTACAAAAACAGTGTCATGGCCATATGTCATTGAATAAATAAATATAACAATTAATGTTACCCCCTCACAGGGCTTGCTAACATTACTAAGTATTATTAAAAATAACAGTATGTTATATTATAAAAAAGTTATTTTCGCAAAGTTACCATAGTAACATTATATTCTGGTAATTGGCTAACATAATGATAATTTATACTGTTACAGGTAAATTATACTTTTTGCATCTCATTTTCCACTGTACATTTTCATCTGTCCCGATGTCTGTTTGTCCAAATGAAATGTTGTCCATCAACCAAAAAAAATTTTGATGGGGTTTTGACTGGTTCATTAAGTTAACTTTCACCATTATGAAGATGCTTTGTTGCATGACAATCAGTTCACAGGAAGAAAAATACTGATTTTAAACAAAAATATAATTTTAAAATATTGCAATTTTTTGGTATCAGTCAAATTCAGAGATAACATATTTATTTTTACCAGTGTCTAAAGGCCAGCCTTTCCAGTTGCTCAAGGGCAGGCATTTGCACTGTACATTACTGCAGTATGTCATATGTATGTATATAGGCTGATAATGTTTGTTGTAAATATCATTAATGAATTGTAAGTACTAAGTAGTATATAATCCTTAGATCTTTTACATATATTGGAATACTGTGTATAAAAATAACTTATAAGTAGAGAAGACTGTGTACTTGAGTGAGGAGTTATGCATTGCATACCATTTCATTATGATCCAAAATATCCTTCATCAGCGTGGACACTCCATACAAAAATCTCATTCTTACAGTGTACTGCCTAACGCGTAAGTGCGAGCGAGACAATCCACCCATTTTCAACCTCGTAGCGTCTTACGGCTATTTAAAACTAAAGTACGACTCAGAAGGGTGAGGTCGGCGCCCGATAACAATCTTTATTCTATGACATACATTATTGGGTATGGGGTTTTGTCCTGTATGTATGTAGATATACGTGATGTAATTAGCACACAGTCAGCTCTGCAATCAAGTAGCAATGACTTAGATGACAAATTGTACATTAACCCTTCACCAATATAGTTTTAACCCAAATCAGTCAAAATTTTATCTTATCTTGTCATCATAGTTTTGTTATCATGAATGTTTTGGGTGATCTGATCTGTTCTCAGATTAGTATTAGTTTACCTTAGGAAACAATTTTTATTGATAAATCTGGTTAAGATTTTGACCAAGAGTCTTCACCAATCTTATCTATGTACAAAACAAGTATAAAATAAACTAGGGGAATTGCAGGAAAAATCTATTAGTTATTTAATGAATTTATTGAAATTATACAATTATAAGAGAGATCAAACTAGTTTCCTATGGCACTTGATTTCAAATACTTGTTCAATAAAAAAATCTCGAATTACACCGTTGGACATTTCTAAGTGTGGCACAAGAGGGAAGTGGCAAGCAGCCTATTCTGGCAGCCTGTCTGTACAAAAAACAATAAAAACTTGATTGTGTAAGTGCCTTTAAGTCAAACTAATTGAAGACTGAACTAGAATTATCTCAGTTATTGATTCTGCTCAAGCTTTAAGTTAAGATAATAATGATGTAAGACCGGCGGCTGATAGACGCCTAGTGAGTTATAAGTATTAACTCTAAGACATCCTTGCATGTGTAATACAATCATTGATCTACTACTCCCGTATACTATACTATAGTGCGTCTTACATAAACACGCCGAAAACTTGTTACTAATGCACGTAATAATATGGCAATTAGCATTCATTTGTATTCAGAAATGAGAGACATTAAGAAAATAGAAGCATGTAGTAGATCAATAATTACAATGCATACTTTATGTCATTAGAAATTGTGTAAAGCAAGTTGTAAGATTGTAATCTATGCCATCAAAATTTGTGCCTTACACACTACATGATAATGACAAATTGATAATGTTTTTTGATTCATATCATTGCTATATCAGTCAGTCTTAATATCAGTTTTTTGAGCGGCACAGATTTTGATTTATGGAGCATTGAAACGGCAACAAAACTATTGGTGAAGATATCCTGCTGCTCCTGAGTAACTGGGACACAAGTGTGATGAACTTCGACTTTATTTCAGAGGGTATGGTGCCATCGACTTCCAACTACAACCCATGCTTACTCCGCCCAACCCACAACAATCCAGATATATCTCGTTGTCTCATGGTCCATATGATTTAGTCTCTGCTTAGACAATTTAAACTCAAAAATCTAATTCAGCAATGTCCATTTTATCTGCAGAAGTACAAAGAGAGAGAACCATTGAACCTGAGACAAGTGAGACCCTAAAACTGGATTCAAGCACAGAAGATTTGTTGGAGTGTCTGTACTGGAACATTCATGGCGGGAACATTTTTCGTTTAAAATTATAGTGAATGTGTCAAGTACATAGTTTAAGTGAAGTGTGCGATATATTTTAAGTATACATTTTTAAAGAGGTGGGACTTTAGATTTTCACTAGATTTTCATTACTGTCATTTATGTGCTGAAACTGTTGTGAAAGTATTTCTAACATAGCTTTAAGAAATTCATAATAAACTTGGAATAGGAAAGGGGTGTTTTTTATTTGTATAAAACATACTTTTCTTTTATTATTATTTATTATACTAAATAAATATTACATAAAGTAAATAGTGACACAGTAAAGGATATTGAATTATAATAATAAGATTAAATTAGTTCAAAATTCTTAATAGGAATTCGTCAAACTTCGGCGCTTAATCTGAAAAAAGAAAAGGAACATTAAATTAATTTGTCGTGTTTTGTTTGTCTGTTTCAGATCAGCAGATGAAGATCTAATATGAATGTTCTTTTTCAGGATATACTCAAACAATGATCAAACTAATATGTTTGAAGTTTGGGTTTTTGGTCAGTTTGTATGTTTTACTAACATCACCTTTTTGTTTTCCAGATGACTCTTCCATGTGCAGCCTTGTTGGCACACGGTCAAGCCCGAGCCATTCCGCTTCCGCCTTAAACGTAAACACAGAAAATTATTACGTTTTATACTTGATGTTTAAATTCACAATTCATATAGATGTGTAAACTCTGAATTTTCGTAAACGATCTGTGATATTCTTGTACCTGATCAATGTTTAACAATATAATGATTTAGAAAAAAATATGTTTTGTTGTTTTCTTTCCTTATTCTAATAACCTCGCTCCTTAATAAGGAGTGGTTTCTATACATTCTAGTCATGTAGGATGTTCTATAAGTAGATTAATTATGGTTAAGATTAAAATAACCTTTTAACTGGCGTGGTATGTAAATAAGTAAAAATACATTTTTGTTAATAATTGGTTACTTTGCAATAAGTGAAAATGCAGCATAGTATTTTAAATTTATTATATCACCCGAACATTACAAGCATATAAAATCGTGTACATTGTAACTTATGTGTTATGATTACACAAAAGGGATTGATAAAAAATCGTATATTTGGCAGCTACCATACATGATAAAAAGCCATTTGAGTTATTGGCATTGAGTATAATTAACTTCCAGTAATGGCCCCGATTCCTTCAGACAACTCCTAATTTTAAGTTATACTCGTCATTTTCTTATCTGCCGAAAATGAAAGGGACGGATGATTGAAGGAGCGAATAAAATAGGTATTTCGCTGGTGTGCAACCCGTTTGACGTGTGCTGTCAACTTAACTTTGGCCAATATATAAATTTGGGAGGGTTTTTAAAATTTCTGCCTAAAATTGACGCGTTCTATAAATTTTATGCCCGCTGATTATCCGCCCCAGTTCAGAAAATGACAGGTATAACTTAAAATAAAATTAGATAGTGTCTACAGGAATCGGCACCATTATCTATAAGCAGGGTGGTTATCACAATGTGACATGTCTCGTGTGATTTTACAATTACATTTAAGTATAAATCAGACCATTGGTTCTATATAATCATAATAATTTAAAGCAATACGCAATATTTAATAACACTAAGGAATATTTTAGGCGATACGGCTCACCACCTATCACGTTGGTCTAGCAGAAAGCTGCGAGGGTGTGGGTACTTAGTTCATCTTGCGATGGATGTACTTCTGACTACCCCAATTGGTATATAGTCGGGAGTCGTTGTGTACGTTATTTTAAAGCACTTTGATGTTAATAGATTGTTTTACCCGTTAATCGATCGTGAGTACATAGTGGGGGCAGTCCTGAAGCATAGAAGTGTATAGCAAATAAGAAACAGTGAATGGCAACAAATGGAACAATAACGCAACGTGGTACGACCATGGTATAAGAAAATCAGGTATGCTCAAAGTGACAGCTAACATTTCAAGGTTAGCCCAGCTGACGTCATCCCACCCTGCATTGCCATTTCGGAAAAAATAAATTACCCACGACCACTGTTTTTAATTTACTTTGCAAGGAAATTTCGAACTTTTAGTAAAAGATTTACTTACATTTCTAATGATTTTTATATATGTGACAAGTAATAGTAAGTAGTTTAGTCTGTAAATGAATGTTGGAGATATCGATTTAATGGTAACACTTACGTCATTAAAGGGCTAGCAATGGCGGCTTGTCATAAGATTGAGCATACGTGGTTTTCTTATACTATGGGTACGACGAGCTTTTTGAGACAATATGAAAATTCTTCATGCCTTGTTAACACGTAAAACGGCGAGATAGGGCACTCGACCGAGTAACCACACGTCACAAAATAATAGAATTAGCAACACAAAAGGTTGATTTTTCTTCGGCAATACGCGTAAACGAAACAGCAAAAAAGTGAACGTTTGGCAAGATACTCGGCTGAATGCACTACTTTGCCGACTGTGTGATCATTTTTTTTTATGTGACTTATTGTAGGTTTGCCTCAGATGGCATCTGCTTAACCGGACAAATCGAGCGTGAACAACTCTTAGTTGATCCAATAACTAAAACGTCCATTTCGCAAACTTGTGACTAAACGATTTGCTACGCATTGCCACAAAGGCATAATATATACATTATGAACCATTCACCTTGATTTTACGTACGCACACGTCTCGTGTATAAATAAAGTGATATTATTTACCACTAATAAATAATATGGAAAAACTGTATTACGTATTGGCCATTTGTGAAATAAACCTTCCACGAATTGGGATGTTTTGGACCACGGTAACTAAGAGCAGAAAAGTTTGCCAGTTATTAACTGAATAAAACGGAAAACATTTCGTCATTGGCATAAGGATTAGTTATTGCGGTTAGCACAATTGATTAGTGGAAGACATCTACAGTACAACATGTGCTGTATTACCTCAGTGGGCGTGACCTCCTCGGTGTCGACGACGTCGGGCAGTGTGTCGGCGCCGACGTTGGCGCGGTCGGCGCCGCCCGCTTCGCCGCCCTCCGCGAGACACGTCTGGTCCGCCTCCGCCAGGTCCCCGTTGTGGATTTCCGAGCAATTTATGAGATCAACCTTGCCGTCCTGGCTGGACCGCGGACTGTTGTCATCCGGCCCATCGATGTCCATATGCACGTGGCCCGGCCACATGTCGTAAGGACACGAGTTCAACTGATGCAACTGACTGTCACTCGAACTGAACAAGTTTAACGATCCTGCTACATCTTGCAAAATCGACGACTCTGATATCTCGCTCGTGAGTTGCGCCGATTCGTCCTCGTTGTTCCCGGGAATCATGACCGGGAGATTCTCTATGATGTCACTCGACACGTCACAGACTCTAGTTCCTTCGTACTTAGCGAGCGAGTCTATAAGCCTCTTTTTAGCTTGTGGAGACTGTCTATTGTCGCTTGCGCTGACAACGAGCGAAGCCAAAGATTCTAAAAGTTCAGACGTAAAAACGTCTTCACTCTTCATTACTAAAAATCTGATTATTTTGTTGTCAATCTGCACGGTGCTCGTGCAGGGGGCTTGAATAGAGTTACAGTCGCGGTAATTGTTCGTCTCGTTATTAGTAGTAGATTCGGCTTCCGCTCGGCTCTCCTCGTGCGTTTCATCGCTCTGACTCTCAATTATAGAACTGTACTGAGACAGCACGCTCCGTATCGACTGGAGCACTTTCTGTCTCAGGGGATCCGAGCTTATCAACTGTAACTCCCGGAATAGTTGGATCAAAAAGTCCGGATGCGACTCGTTGACGCCGATCAGGGCCGACACCTCGGAGTACACGTTTTCCCTCAGGAGGTCGAACAACTTCGACGTCGCCTTGTCGTGCATCTCGCGGCTCGTCGACGCCAGATTGGGGTTCGGCGCCTCCGAGGCGCTCGCGATATTGATGTTGCTCGTCGTCGAGTAGTCCAGGGAGTAGTTCCGGCGGCTCGCGGAGTTCTTCGCGGGGAGTTTCGAGGAGGACTTCCTCTTGATGTTGGCGGAGGCGTTCAGGTTGTTCGAGTGCGCCTGGACGATCTCGGGGATCGGGTCGGCGACGTTGAGGTTACGGAAGGGCTCCTGGCGGTTGAGGTTGACGTCGGCGACGGGCGGGCAGAGGTCGGCGGCGGCGGGCGGCGCGGCGGCGTCGTCGGCGCCGGGGTTGACGTTGAGCACGTCGGGGGCCGACGAGAAGGACAGCGAGCGCTCAAGGGGCAGGTTGCGGCGCGGCGCGGCGGGCGCGGGCTCCGTGTTGCGCTTGACGGGCGCGGGGCTGCGCGCGCCGCCCGCCGCGCCGCCCGCGCCCCCCGCCGCGCCGCGCGGCAGCGCGTTGTGCCGCGCCGCCAGCGGCTGCGGGCCCGCGCCCCCACCCGCCCCGCCCCCGCCGCAGCCCGCCGCCGCCGCGCAGTTGGCCTTGCTGCTGCCCGACAGCAGGTTCTGGCGCGAGTAGCTGCAAATAATGAAACGGCCCGTAGAAATGACAGTACGTTCGTGTTGTGGTCGGCGTTAACAGACGGCCGTAATACTAATTTAAAATAATTACTCGCACAGTTTTTCTTTAATATTAGGAAATAGTTTATTATAGAAATGTAATGATGTGCTCGCAAAATTCAATAAAAAGCGTTACTTTTAAAGTACAAACGCCTTCGGCGCGCTAATCCCACCCATACGTGCTCGATTGTTATTTAGATATTGCTATTAAATTTTCGTCGTTTAACAAATTCTACTATTTGTAACAAACGAAGCAACCGAACGAAGTTATAATTATCATGTCTGTTATAAATGTTAATGGTATAACATAATAGTGTTAAAATATAAACAAAGAACTCCACTCAAGCTTTTACTGTATTAGTATTAGGGATCGTTTATATGTCGTAGCCAGACTGTACATTCTGCCGTATTACATTACGGCTAGCCATTTTCAAAAACAAGACCGTTTTGCAATGGAATATGGTTAAGTAAAAGTCTGCTGGAATGTGTTCGGTGTTTTACATTCTTTAATACGACTAGTCGTAATGTAATACAGAGGGTCAATCTTCGCAGGGGCTTCTTTCGCAGTTTTTAGTCCCCATTTTTAACACTCGGCGTTGTCTGTTATACCTAATAACAACATTACAAAGCGGGCATTTTCGAAAACGGCTAGCCGTAATGTAATACTACAAATTATACAATCCGGCAGCGATATATTAGTACCAATAGGTACGAAGTGTTTTGGACTAGAAGTGGTACAAAAGTGAAGTGAAAATATCTGTGGATTTATAATATTATTTCTTTAAAGTTTACTTATGTGTCTTTTATTTAATCTAGCTGCAATGATATCAGTTTAGAACACACCTAACATAAGCACACGACTCTATTCCAACAGGCTAGTATCCAACTAGTCAAATCAGTTACTTTTTACTAAACATCAAAACACGAAATTACTATGGAATATGTATGAAAAAGCAACCTGTGACGTCATAGAAAAAACGAGACAAAATGTCGCACGTATTATTACATTTTTCTTTATTAAAATTCACAAATGAGTTAAATAGAAAAAAGAAAAGATTTTTTTGTCGCCTACAGATCTGTCTTTATCAGAATTTCATAATTTATCTTTGACTTAGGAAACTATCCAGTTGGAGTAGTCAGAGGTACATCTATCGCAAGATGAACTGTACCAACATCTCACCGAGCTTTGTGTTAGACCAACGTGATAGGAAATAAATACATGTACTTTATAAATCCACCGATCTTCCATTTCACACTAAACTACAAAGAAAAAGTAATAAATATAAAGCAAAATTAACACGGGCTCACCCTGCATATTTTTTGACGTTTTTTTATTTTATCTAATATATCATACATAAATATAAAACTAGCATAGACTATAATTGGCATTATGATTGATGTCTAATATCTGAAAAGAGAAAATAAGAACTTGAAACATAATGGTTTGTAGGTATCCATGTAAAAAAACCATAAACAGCCTATACAGGATGTTAGTGACATTGTAACGAATACTGAGGGGGATGATTCAGACTACGATTCCGAGTTGAAAAAAATAATTAAAAATGTTTTTAAGTTAATAGTAAAGTTGAATTTTCCGTCGCAAAATTAATGTTTTTTTTAGTTTTTTTATATTATTTTCAATTCTATACTTCGGATCTCTTATGCTGTCGGAAAATTCATGAATATTTTTTTTTTCAGTTCCATACTTTTGCGACGGAAAATTCTACTTGATATCAACTCAGAATCATGGTCTCATCATCAATCATCCCTCAAAGTTTTCGTTACGATGTCACTAACACCCTGTGTACGTCTCACTGCTGCTGTCAATCGACCGGAGTGGATACGGAGCATACTCCACCACGCTGCTCTAAGGATTGGTGGTACTAATATTGCGAAAGTTTGTGAGGATGTATATATAGATGTCTGTTTCTCTTTCACGCTAAAACTACTGAACAGATTTTGATGAAACTTCACAGTAATACAGCTTATACATCAGAATAACACGTATAGGCAATTATTTTATAAAGATATATGGGTAGTTCTACGAACACAAAAAAGTTGTTGTGTTAAAATAATATGTTACGTGTGAAGAAACGTCTAAAAAATGAGATATAAAATAAATGAGGATAAAAACTGCCTATTTCTCCCATCAGGGGAGTTAATAAAAAGGTCACATCGAAGCAATTAATGTAACAAAGCAATATTGCAATTTGACATTTGCGCATATAAAAGTAAGTGCGCAATGCAAACAAATGTCAAATAGCAATATTGCTTTGTTACATTAATTGCTTCGATGTGGCCTTTTAACATTTTAACCCCAAGGTGTCGCTACTGTTAAGTGTTCTTAAATTTTAACAGTTCCCCGTACTATTTGAGTAAACAAACATATTGTTTTGGTTACATTTTGCACTATAACTGTTTGCGCAGCGTTTAACAGCAAAATCATAATGCATATTTTATCACCTAAAGATCACAAAGAAGAACTTAGAAAATCTTATTTTCAATCAAAATAGCCTTTTTCCAGCTGGCTGCCTTTTTTTATAACACATCCTTTAGACGTACACTCCACGTTGTTTCACATTTTATAGCAATTTACCACGACTTTAAGCTAGAAAGTATGGAGAACTGTCAAAATTTAGGAACACTCAACAGTGCTGCCGCCTACATTTGAGCGTCTAGTTTCTAAACTCATTGTAGTTCTTTTTCTTTTAAAGAACGTCTAGGGCCCTGTGCAGAGGTTTTTCTTGCAGCTTCATTTTCCCGGTTATTCAAGTTGTGAGAAGCTGCAGTAGTTTTAGGCGGATGAGACGTTCGTTGCGTAAAAATTGTCGATTCAAAGTGTAACTATGTTACCTACTGAATAAAGATATTTTTGAATTTGAGATGGACTGACCTGCGAAAGTTGTCCCAATAGTTGTTGGCTCTGTTGCCGGGCGGCACCTGGTTGTTGAGCGTGTGTGACGCGGTCTCCACACGCCAGCGTTCTTCCAACTATAATAAGGTCTCGGCTATAGTAAGGTAACGGCCTCTGTGGTCCAGTGGTTAAACGTTGGACTCACGATGGAGGCCCCTGATTCGAATCCCGGTGGGGGCATATCACAAAAATCACTTTGTGATCCCTAGTTTGGTTCGGAAATTACAGGCTGATCACCTGATTGTTCGAAAGTAAGATGATCCGTGCTTTGGAAGCTTTGTTAAGCCGTTGATCATGGTTATTACTTACTGATGTAAATACGTAGTCGTTACACGAGTCATGTCAGGGGCCTATGGCGGCTTAATTAGTACCCTGACATCAGGGTTGATGAGGTTGGTATTCTACCTCACAACCCACACGACAAGAAGAAGACTATAATAAAGTAAACTTTATTTATCAAATATATACTCCGTAATAGTCTCTTATTCTATCGTGTGGGTTGTGAGGTGGATTACCAACCTCATCAACCCTGGTGTCGGGGTTATTATTGAGCCGCCAAAGGCCCCTGACATGACTTATGTAATGACTCTGTACTTACATCAGGGGGGTTAAATGGCCTCATCGAAGCAATTCATCTAAGTAAACAATATTGCAATTTGACATTTGCGCATATAAAAGTAAGTGCGCAATGCAAATAAATGTCAAATAGCAATATTGCTTTCTTAGATGAATTGTTTCGATGCTGCCATTTTAACCCCCCAGTAAGTCTCAGTAAGTCTTTCTGTTAGACCAACGTGATATATGATTATTTATTTAATGATTATTTTATTATATTTGGGATGTAAGCAGCTATTACAATTTATATGATTATATGGTTACCTAAAAGCCAACAACAAGTAAATAGTAACTATTTAATCCCACCGTGAGCCATGCCAGGTGTTTCAGGCGGTTGAATAGTAACCATGACACCAGGGTTTATGAGGTCGCTGATTGATCAATCACATTTATTTATTTATTTATAACACGAGTTCAGTAAACACTTACATGGTTGAGTTGTTCCCGCAGCTGGTGTATCTCGCGCTGCTGCATGATGATCTGCTGCCAGCACCACGCGCCCCAGAACCCACAGCCGCAGCCGCACCCGCCCACCATGCCTGGGATACAACATGACAAATGCTTTATTGCACAAACAGAAAATACAAAAAAGAGAAATAGAAAGAGTACAATAGCCGTCCTTATTCATCATCATCAATTTAAGAGCCACGCTCTTGTCGGTGTAGCATTTTCCATTCCAGTCTATCAAAGGCCAATTCCTTGATTTCCCTATCCATTATTTTCCTTCCCTTTCGCCGTCCTTATTGCTAAGTAGCAATCTCTTCCAGACAACCTTTTGAGTTTTAGAGGGAAACCGGCGACCAAGGTGTCAGAGGTCGGTATCGGGGTGCTGAAGTGTTCGTTGTGCCGAGCTGATTGGCCGCTTTTATGGCTAGAGTGAGTCTAAACGTAAAAAGAAAACAATTGTGTACAATAATATTTATAGTACAGTAGTATAGTATTTATAGGACAGAGTACTGCGGGGCGGAAGGCAAGAGGGAAACCACTGCCCTATTTTTCCCTAAAAAAGTAGCATGGAGAGTATTTTACAGAAATGCTGCACCGACAAAAGCGTGGCTCTTAAATTGATGATGATGAATATTTATAGTAGTGTGCTTACCATAGGGCATCATCATGTTGTAGGGCATGGACGGCGGGTAGGACATCTGCGGAGTACCGAGCAGGCGCTCCATCGTCTGCGAGTGGCTGTTCTGAGTGAACTGATTGCGCATGTCCTGAAATAAGTAAGTAGTCGTTACATGAGACATGTCAGGGGCCTTTGGCGGCTCAATAATAACCCTGACACCAGGGTTGATGAGGTTGGTAATGTACCTCTCAATCCACACGATAGAAGAAGAAGAAGATGTCCTGAAATACCATTTTATCACATATCATCATCCTCCTGCCCATATCGCACTCTAGGTGGGGTCGGCACAACGTGTATTACTTTTCCATTCATTCCTGTTAGTCGTCATCTCAGTTTAACCTCGTAAGGCCCGGATCTCCAGACACAATAGTTAAACAATGGGATTTGGATTTTAAAAGGCATCTGGGCCTTACGACCATATAGATACCAAGACGAGCAAAGCGAAGTCCTTTACACAATCCATCCACACTTCCTTGGGTCGTCCTCTAGCCCTATATCCATCAAATCAAATATACTTTATTACACAGACCTAAATTTCAACAATTAGACATAACACATGAATACAATACAATTTTGGCGGCCTTATTGCTCTAGAGCAACCCATCCACATTCATACTCATAACTTCTCGTTATCGGGCGCTCAGTGAGTAGGCCCGCTACAAGGTGGACCGACAATCTGGTGAAGGTCGCGGGAAGCCGCTGGAGGCGGGCAGCGCAGGACCGATCGTCGTGGAGATCCTTGGGGGAGGCCTATGCCCAGCAGTGGGCGTCGTACGGCTGATGATGATAATATGCCTTTCGTACCACATTACATGCCCAATTTCTCTGTAACCGGCGCTACTTTCAGACTTCCTCTTATACGTATATTCATTCCTAAACTTCACCACCAACCATTTTATCACATATGACAGCTCAAAATGTATTGCCAAAAATCGGAATTCGCGGATCACGATCACCGCCTATGTCCATCGATGAGTTATAAAGAGTTATTAAATCAGTGAAAGGTATTTACAGCTTCAAGGGACTCTTTAAGTATACGATATTAATTCCAACTTGACAGACAGACGAACGGACGACAAAACGAACCCGAAATAGGTGTAAAGAGGTAAAACTCGCCAAGTTCTGTATAACTGACACTAATATTACGTAATACGAGGATGTTGTTCTACCTAATTCAATTATGGCTAGTATTTTTAATTTTACCTGGTTGGATTTGTTGCTATTCCAGCAAGGAGGTGGCAGGTGTGGGTACGGCATGTTGGCAGGATTGTCACCTAAAAAATAACAATAATATATCTAATTTCCAGACGACCCACGTACGAAAAGAACACGAAAAACTTACAAATTAATTATAAAATGCTAATCTAGAAATAGAAGTCAGTCAAAGATGATCTTTTAACTTGAATTAAGAATTATATCATATAACAGTATGACCTCAGATATTGATGACGTCATTTACCAACCTCAAACCCTGCCTTGGTGTCAGGGTTATTATTGAGCCGCCAAAGGTCGCTGTGAGTAAGTAGTCATTACATAGCTCATGAGACGATTACTTACTTACATCAGTAAGTAGTAATTGGGATCAACGTCTTAGCACGCCTTATGAAGCACGGATCATCTTACTTTCGGACAATCAGGTAATCAGCCTGTAGTGTCCTAACCAAACTAGGATCACAAAGTTCGAACCCGGAACCTCCGGATCGCGAGTCCAACGCTCAACCACTGGACCACTGGCTGTTGTATATCAGTAACAAAGCCTACTACTCACCGTGTGAAATAGGAGGAACCATGTTGACGTTAGTCGCCTCAGCCCTCGACTCGTGCCGCATGTTTTGATTGGAATTGTTTTGTTGAGGTGTCTGAAAAAAAAACACAATTAAAAAAAAATACTATAAAGGATTTTTGAGTCGCTCAGACAGGCCTGGGCTCTTAAATTGTATACCGGGTGAGAGGCCTCAGCGCTCCGCGTTTGTCCGCTCAAATAGTTAATACCATTTGCGGCAAATCTACAATAAGTCACGTCAAAAAAAAACTATACTCCCAATTGGGTTAGTCATTCATGTATTAAAAAATAACACGTTAACATCCTATATACGTCCCACTGCTGGGTACAGGCCTCCCCTCAATCAATTGGAGGGGGTAAAAAAAATACTTACATTGATGTCGTCAGGTTGCCTCTCCTGTGGTTGTCGCCGCCGCACGCGGTTCCTCTGGTTTGACTTGTTCCTTGAAGCACTGTAGTAACAAACAAACAATAACTTATATATCCTTTATAATGTAGCATGATTAGAATGAAAGCAGGATAGATATATAGTACATCACCTAGCGCGAAAGAGACGAGAGCTATGTCTTTATCACACTAACAGTATACAGCTTAGAACGAGAGAGACGAGAGAAATGTCTTTGTCGCACTAACAGTTTACAGCTTAGTACGAGAGAGACGAGAGAAAAAAAAATATTGCACGGGAATTAAATATGACCACTGAGGGGTTAAAATGGCCACATCAAAGCAATTCATCTAAAAAAGCAATATTGCTATTTGACATTTGTTTGCATTGCGCACTTACTTTTATATGCGCAAATGTCAAATTGCAATATTGCTTTCTTAGATGAATTGCTTCGATGTGGCCATTTTAACCCCCCTGAACGCAGTTGTAACGCGGACCCGCGTTGAAATCGCCCCGCACTGCTTCTGACCTGTTCCTGCTTATAGTGTGCCAAAGCCTTAAGGTTCGATAAATAGATAAAGGAATATGGGGGTTTTCATCGAAGCAATTCATCTAAAAAAAGCAATATTGCAATTTGACATTTGCGCATATAAAAGTAAATGCGCAATGCAAACTCAAAGGCCTTTTTAACCCTCCTGACGACAATTACGTTAGAAGGAAGGTTGTGAATGTTAGAAGTCAAAGTGGGAAGGTTCCCATTGTGAAAAAATCTTTAGTAGCAAGGACACTGGCTGGTTTTCTTTTTTCCAAATTGTTATTTCATATACTCCGGTCTTATCCGCCTAAAATAACTAACTTCTTTTTACATAACTTTTGCGCCTTTGTACTGCCACTTAACGTTCTCAAAGTTTAATAAATAAATAACATTACCTGTCACTATCGCTTCCATAAGTACTTCCCAAGTGCGATGGCACCGTGTTGACAGACCTTGTGCCTAAAGCGCTGTCTCCGCCAGCCTGTAGATAACATAATATATATAGATGTAAAACCCAATCCACCTTTGCGTCCCGCTTGAGTGGCTTATGAATAAGTGTTACTATAATTTGAATGAATATTTTAAATAAAAAAAATAGGTAATTTTGTATATTTCAATAACAATAAGTATCTTCTTATCAATGTACCAATTTTTTTTGTTTCAGTACTTGTACGCCGAACAGATCATGACACTGTTATATAAATTATTTTACCACCTTTTTGTAATTTTATGTGTTCTCGCAAAGCAATTGTATATTGATAATATCTATGAATTTAATTATTTTAACTGTAAGATTTTAGTCTTGAAATACCTAATTATATTATCTGAAATACAGGCTCCGCCTAGTTCAGACACTATTAACATACCTTGAACTTAATTTCTAATATAATCGATTATGTACCTTTTATACAATACATAAGTTTATATCCTATCATTCATTATTGTATGAAACATGCCGAAACGCGTCAGATTTCTATAGGTTGCATATAGCATGCACCATATCGAAAATCATAAATAATCAGCCTACGAAACGCCCGTGATTGGGGTACAGCCAATGTGTGCCAGCCAGACAGTCTTTATAGTACAGCCAGTCTTTATTTGTAAAACACAATTTCATAATTTATCTTTGACCTAGGAAACTACCCGTTTCTCACGGGATCCGCTTACCTAACCTGCGGATTTCCAGCTTTTACAGAAGCGACTGCCAGTCTGACCTTCCAAACCGAGAAGGGAAAGCCAGCCCAATACAGGTTAGGTTACATACCTCTGACGCACTTTCGGGAATGTGGATTTCCTCACGATGTTTTACATCACCGCTGAGCACGTGATAATCATTAATTCAAACATGAATTCGAAAACAAATTTTAAGAACATGGTTTAGGCCCGTGCTAGGATTTGAAGCGGCGACCTCATAATGAGAGTCAAGTGCTCTTCCAACTGGGCTGTCACGGCTCAAAGGACAATTACACAACGAGAACAAAAGTAGTAGGAGAAGTTTACGTACCCTGAAGTTTTCATTCTCCCGAGAGTTTTGTGACTCCAACAGAATTTGTTCAGATCGCGAATCCGGTTCTTCTTGTTCACTAAACAGAAAGCATCAAGATAAATACACTGCTTTGATCATACCCTATTTTAATATAAGAACTGATTAAAAAAAATACACAAGAATAGATTATCATTTGAATTAAGAAGAATACATCTAAGATGGGACCAAACCAGCCTCCGTGGCTTAATAGTTAGAGCGTTGGGCTCATGAAGTTCCGGGTTGGATTCTCGATGGGAACATTGTTGAACACACAATAAAACGTCTTTTGTTTGGTAAGGACATTGCAGGCTTGAATCACTTGATGGTCCGATAAAGTAAGATGAATCTGTGATTCAGAAGGCACGCTATGCCGTTGGTTCCGGCTAGTAGCCGTAAAAAACTCCTTCACCAACTAGCAGTGGAGCAGCGTGTTGGAGTGCACACTCCATACCCTCTCCGGGTTATTGGAGTATCCGTATATAGGCTGTTTATATTTTATACAGGAGGCAAGCTTAGAAGGTGGAATGACCACCTAGATGCCTTAAAATGGAATTGGTAAAACATCTGCCTGGATAACGAACAGTGGAAGAAGAGATAGGAGGCCTTTGGACAACAGTGGGACACAGTAAGGTAGAGAATAAAAATCGCTAAGTACTTACCTAGTGTACGATTGGTTGGCAATGGATGCAGTTCGCGAGGAAGGCTTCTGCGGTTCAGGTCCGGAACAAAGAACCTTCTGGAAAAATTACAGTAGTATTCAGATACAACAACACATTTTTTTGCAGTATAAACTCACAATAAACTATACGTATATACCCCTTCTTCCTATGTCTTTCGTACTAAACTGTATATCGTTAGTGTAAAAGAGACATCTCTCGTCTCTTTCGCACTGAGCGATGTTACACGCATTTGTAAAGGTGTTAGTGATGCCGTGCGGAAAACTGAGAGGGATGATTCAGACCGTAATTAGAGGTAATATCAAGTGGAATTTTCCGTCACAAAACTCACTAAAATGTTAATGTTTTTTTTTTTAATTTTGAGTTCCATACTTTTGTGATGAAAAAATCCAGTTGATATTAACTCAGAATGATGAGTTGAATCATCGCCCGCAGTATGGGTTACGATGTCACTGACACCCTGTATCTCTGTCCTCAGAGATGTGCCCCGGGAATGTTCCCAAAGTGGGAATGTTCTAGTTCAAAAACTCTTTAATAGTAAGGACACTGGCTGCTTTTCTTTTTCAAATTGTTTTTTCTTGTCATCATCATCATCAGCCCATTAACGTCCCCACTGCTGGGGCACGGGCCTTCCCTATGGATGGATAGGGAGATCGGGCCTTAAACCATCACGCGGGCCCAGTGCGGATTGATGGTTATTAACGACTGCTAATGCAGCCGGGACCAACGGCTTAACGTGCCTTCCGAAGCACGGAGGAGCTCGAGATGAAAGCTTTTTTTTGTGGTCACCCATCCTATGACCGGCCTTTGCCAAAGTTGCTTAACTTCAACAATCGTAGACCGAGCGCGTTTACCGCTGCGCCACCGAGCTCCTCAACAACAAAGTTTTTTCTTGTATTCTGTTCCTATCTGCCTAGAGGTCAGGTAATAAAGCTATTTTTATTACAGAGGTTTTGCGCCTTTTTACTGCCGGGAACATTCCCGGGAACGGCACATCACTGGTCCTGCTGTAATTCAAACTACCCCATTATTGTGAGAGGATGAACGTTACCTCCTTGTTGAGCAGCGCCTCCAGCTCCCTCTGTTTCTCAGCCAGCAGCGCCCGCAGCTGCATCTGCCGCCGCTCGGCCGGGCCGGGCGCGCCGCTCGGGCCCGGCCGCACCTCCTCGTTAACCTTCTTCTGCTTACGACCCACCTCTATCAAACATAATTATGTTTTATACTATAGATATCTTGCGTTAAATAACTCTAAACCGACAAGACCGCATGAAGACTGATGAGAGTGGAAGCAGCGAAAGTGGTGTGTTAGGATAGTAAAACATAAACAGTCTATATATGTCCCACTGCTGGGCACAGGCCTCCCCTCAATCAACCGGAGGGGGTATGGAGCATACTCCACCACGCTGCTCCACTGCGAGTTGGTGGAGGTAGTAGCCCGGGATCAATGTCTTAGTGTGCCTTCCGAAGCACGGAATCATCTTACTTTTTCAGACAATCAAGTGAATCAAGCCTGCAATGTGCTTACCAAACATAGGACAGTCCCACAAAGTGATTTCGACAATGTCCTCATCGGGAATGGAACCCGGATCTCCAGATCGTGAGTCCAACGCTCGAACCACTACACCACGGAGGATGTTTGTCAGGATAGTAATAAAGTTTAATTCCGTGGCCTCAGCCTACCCCTACATCTTATGTATGTATCTACTCGTATGTGTAATATGTTATGTTCTTAGTAGATTACTTTTGAAAACCATGCAGCGCAGGCGGCTTTGCTATCTGCGTGGAAAAACGTACGGCTATTGCTTGAAGCCGTCAACATAATTTGAGCCGAGGGCGCTGGTGCATATTGACAGCCAGAAAAACTTGGCGTACTAACGAATTACGAACAAGATACAGATAGCACAGAGTAAGCAATGTAGCATTTTCACGACTTTTTGTTAGATTGTGAAAACCACCTAAGCCCCTTTATGGAAAATCACATTCGGTTTTGATTAAGTTCTAATTGGGTCGTGTACTATGTTCAAGATAAATTATGAAATTCTGATTACTAAATCAAGACAGATCTATTAACTTATTTATGAATTTGAATCAACAAATAATAAGTCCGACGTTCTATCACGTATTTTTATGACGTCACAGTGTGCTTTTTCATACAAATTCCATAGTCATTTCGTGTTTTGACGTTTAGTAAAAAGTAACTGATTTGACTAGTTGGAAACTAGCCTATTACCTTTATTAGACACCATGTCCTTGATCCGTGCTCGTTCGCCCATGATCTTCTCAGTTTCCATACGCAGTTCCTGTGCTAGCTCTTGCAAGGTGGCGATGTTGGCTTCGTGACCTTGTGAAGAAACAAAAGGGCCTTTGTTTGTATACTCTTTACAAAAGGGCCTTTCATACAAGACTCGTCAATTCTTCTTCTATCGTGTGGGGTGTGAGGTGGATGAGCAACCTCATCATCAAGAGAGAAGAGATGCACGAATCGTCAATTATCATCAGCGTTTATCGATCCACTTTTTATCGTGTGGGTTGTGAGGTGAATTACCAACCCCATCAGCGGTGTCAGGTTTATTATTGAGCAGCCAAAGACCCCTGACATGGGTCATGTAACGATGTATTTATTGCTTTCTTAGATGAATTGCAACAATATGGCCTTTTTTAATCCCCCAGATTAAAAAATGATGTTGAACTCACTCTGTTGCTGATGCTGCTGTTGTTGCATGGAGTGCTGCTCGTTGGTGAACTTGTGTCGTTGCGGCAAGGAATTGCGGACTCGACACACGCTGCCTTCGTTCGACCATCCACCCATACTGCCGCCGCCTTCGGACTTACTATAAAATACGACTTATTTAATAGTTGTACACAAAACCTGAGAGATAATTTGGCTGAAAAGACACTATTACAATTAGCGAATTCATATTTGGAATATAATAGATATCACGTGGTTTTCAGGATTTGTGCCATATATAGGCTCATAATAGGCTCACCCGTTATCAAATGGGACTTAAAATATAGTTATCGAAGAGTGGGTGTATATACTATACACTTCTGTCTGCCTCTTCGGATATACAGGCGGGATGCTATATTTCTCAACATGATAGATCGTTGTACGGGCGATGGACTGAGTAACTATCAACATACGGTCATATACATTTTAGGACTTCGTATCACGAGTGGTCTTTTGATATATAGGCTCGGGCTTTGACAGCAACATATAATATTCTTACTTATCGTGCAGGTTTGAATGGTTAGCCACTTGGAAAGCCTCATCGGGCACGTGGGCGAGTTGTTCCGCTTCATAGTTCTCCACGGACCGCATCAGATCTGAAACAAGCACCGCTGCCAACATTTATATCAATGGAACATTTTTTATGACAAAGTAGGGGATATTTGAAAGTGCCTCTACAGTTAATTTCCTCTAGAGTAAAACCCGTATTCTAAGACGAAACTTCCTCCACTCAACTCGACCAAAGCTGAGCATTTTGGTATTTTAAGTTGATATTTTTTCGACTTGATGACTTTACTTACTGGAGCATCTCTACCATTTCACACTGCCAACATATAATACGAAAATAATGACGTCATGCGTCTACTCAACCTCACTGAAGTAAACTCACGGAATAGATGTTAGAGGTTGGAAGGGCCAAGTGATCGCGATACACGCGCCATACAAGTATGAGCAAATATTTCTTTCTACAACTTTGCACTCCATTGGTCCGCAAACTTTATGACACGAAGCTCTGCGATGATGTAATGTATGCATATAATGTCCTAACCAAACTAGGGACCACAAAGTAATTTTTGTGATATATCCCCACCGAGAATTGAACCCAGGAGCTCCGGATCGTTAGCCCAACCACTGGACCACGGAGGTCTTCGTCGTCGATTACTCAGTAAAAACTAATTATAGAGGCACTTTCAAAATTACCCAAACATTGACTAAAACATACCTTTTGTTTTCTGTAGAGCCGTCTTAATAGCTTTTATTTCCATTAGCTTGAATGGATCCTCGTTCTTGATGTTACCACCTGATTTGTTGCCTAAAACTGTAAATGTGTTTAAATTTTGTATTTGGTAATGTTAAGAATAACAGTTTGGATATAATCTGTGAAAATATATTATCATAAGGCACTAAGCGGCTGCAAGTTCGTGGTTTAACTGTACGTACGTAGGTTTCACCATATAATAGCGAGTATACGCTTGTGTTATTGAATGTACGAGTATATATGTGTGTATTGGAACATAACTTTAAGGAAACTAACACAAGGCTTGGCAGAAAGAAAGATGAAATAGATATACCAAATCATAATTGGGTAGTTTCCTAGGTCAAAGATAAATTATCAAATTCTAATTTACTAAATAAAGACAGAGAACTAAAGGTGACAAAAAACGTTATTTTTTCTATTTAACTTATTTATGAATTTTAATAAAGAAAAATGTAATAATAATGTGCCACATTTTGTCACGTTTTTCTATGACACAGGTGTGTGCGTTACCCCAACAAGAAAGTATCTCCTAGAGTTATATTAGTAGAACGTATAGTTGGTGCCTTATCTGCTGTAAATGTGCCCCCACATAAAAAATGTGTGCCCCCTGTCGTTTCGAAAAAAAATCGAAAAAACGATTCTTGCTGGGGTAACGTTTTTCTAGCAGGAAAATTCTAAACGAATGATCGGAGAGAGAAAAACTGTGCATGGCCAGATAGCTTATATGTGTGCCAAAATGTGCCCCCAAAAATAAAATCTGTGCCCCTTCAGATTTTCGAGATATTGCATTTCCTGCTGGAGTAACGTTTTGATGAATAGTATATCTCTAAAACCATTGCATGTGCCCCTGTAGAATAAACATACGCGAGTAGCTCTTAATGTGTGCCCCTTTGTGCCCCAATTAGATTTTAGAAAATATTTATAGTTTTCAAGTTATCGCGGTTTTATGAAAACCCGAAAAAACATCGCAGCGCCTAAATGAGACAAGGCATAACTTCGCTGAAAACTGTATTCGGTCTTTCTTGACGCTAATAATAACTATACAAAGTTTCAAAAATGTTCATGCATGCGTTTTTGAATAATCTTGCTAAAAGTAAAAACGATGGTGTCATAACTTTGACGGCAAAATACAAGGAACTGGCACAATCCCAGATGTGTAGGTGTAAACCAAAATCTTGTGCCTTTAGTCAAAAATATATGGTGAAAATATTGAGCTTCAAATGTTACGCATTAAGTAAATATAAACAAAAAACCAAAATATGTAAACAACGGCTGGTTATCCGACCAAATTTGAATGACTACTAAAAAGCGACGGATTCATACATATCGATGACCTTCTTTACTTTACTCACTAACCGGTTCACACGTGTTGTGCCTGAGTACACTTAAGTAGAAAAGTAATAACTAATAAAATAAAGTTGTTATTGGATTATATTTTAATAGCTGTTTCTATGACCTTACACATGATTAAGTACATTTATAAGAGCCATTTTCAAATAAAATGTACATGTGACTAACATGCTCAAAATCGTGACCAAACTGTTTTGTGACATACCTGTATTTTTATACTAATGTAAATAATAATTTCCACATCAACAAGCTGTTTCATTTATATAGTCACAAGGTGCATTTAATATATTTTTTAATTAGCCCTCAAAACTTTTGAACGCGACTGTAAGGACAACAGCTTAGGTATAATACGTCCAATAAAGAAGGTCCTCGTTAAGTATGAATCCGTCGCTTTTTAGTAGTCATTCAGATTTGGTCGGATAACCAGCCGTTGTTTACATATTTTGGTTTTTTGTTTATATTTACTTAATGCGTAACATTTGAAGCTCAATATTTTCACCATATATTTTTGACTAAAGGCACAAGATTTTGGTTTACACCTACACATCTGGGATTGTGCCAGTTCCTTGTATTTTGCCGTCAAAGTTATGACACCATCGTTTTTACTTTTAGCAAGATTATTCAAAAACGCATGCATGAACATTTTTGAAACTTTGTATGGTTATTATTAGCGTCAAGAAAGACCGAATACAGTTTTCAGCGAAGTTATGCCTTGTCTCATTTAGGCGCTGCGATGTTTTTTCGGGTTTTCATAAAACCGCGATAACTTGAAAACTATAAATATTTTCTAAAATCTAATTGGGGCACAAAGGGGCACACATTAAGAGCTACTCGCGTATGTTTATTCTACAGGGGCACATGCAATGGTTTTAGAGATATACTATTCATCAAAACGTTACTCCAGCAGGAAATGCAATATCTCGAAAATCTGAAGGGGCACAGATTTTATTTTTGGGGGCACATTTTGGCACACATATAAGCTATCTGACCATGCACAGTTTTTCTCTCTCCGATCATTCGTTTAGAATTTTCCTGCTAGAAAAACGTTACCCCAGCAAGAATCGTTTTTTCGATTTTTTTTCGAAACGACAGGGGGCACACATTTTTTATGTGGGGGCACATTTACAGCAGATAAGGCACCAACTATACGTTCTACTCATATAACTCTAGGAGATACTTTCTTCTTGGGGTAACGCACACGACACAGGTTGCTTTAATAGTATAAGTAATATAATAAAATGACTAGTTGTAAACTACCCGATTGAAATAAATTGACAATAGTACATCTACGAGAAAACTATTACTACTGTAATCTTCTTTCCTTTAGGTGGTGAGGTCGATAACCGCCCACAGCAACCCTGGTGTCACTATTGTTGCTACTGGTTACTACTTGCAGGGCTACTATTGCAATAAGAATAGTAGTAGTAAACTTACACTTGCGTGTGGATTCCTCGACGCCGCTGTCTTCTCCGGAGCTGGAGTACGTGTTACGAGAGCTGCCCCCGCGTGTCGCCATTTGAAGCTTCTGGAACTCTGTCACCTGAACAACAAATACGTATTTTAACCGACTTCAAAAGAAGAGGGTTCTCAGGATTGGGACAGCAACTACTCGCAATTAACGAATCCGGGCAAAGTGGAGGTAGTTTATTTGGAATAAAAATATCTATAATTTGTTAAGTACGTAAGCGGACCCTGGCTAGCTCGGGAAAGGTCTGGGCAGAAAAGGAAGAATATTAGTACTGCCAGTACGGATGTTCTTATCGTATTTAGCATATTCGATCCTACTGCTGGGCAAAGCCTCCCCTTGATTTTTCTACTTCTCTCGACTAGTCAATATATAGAAAAACTCCGGTTAGTCCCTCCGATAAACAATCGAGGTCATCACGCCATATTTTACGCGGTCTGCCTTGACTTCTATGCCCGCCTTGAGGTGTCCAGTGGGTAACGACTCGTGCTCGTCGCTACATCCATCCGGTTACATCCGACAACCGTGTCCGGCGAAGTCCCATTTCATTTTGACGGACTTTTTCCCTACATCAGTGATGTACCTCTTTAGAGCGCATTTTAATGTACCGGACACGGTCGATTCGTTTGACGCCTAGAACACTGCGTTCAATTGCTCTTTGGCAGACCTTGAGCTGGGACTTTTTTACAGTACGGAAGTTAAGAATGTAAATGTATGTATTGTTGAGGAAGTACGTTTCTAAGGTCTTGCCAATTTAAGGAGACTATCTGACCAAGACCATGAAAAATGTTAGTCATACGTCTTTGTTCGACAGAGGGATATTATCGTCATTAGCCATAGCAATGGCTGTAGCCGATTGTTGCAGCACTAGTGAGTTTACGGATTTCCGCCTTTGATGGCTAGAGATACTGATCTTGCTATATTGATCGCACACAAAACAAGTAGAGAACAACCATACCCTGGAGACTCCACACAAAAATCTCATTCTTACCGTGTGTCGGCTAACGCGTAAGTGAGAGCGAGACAGACCGTTTGTGCGCTCCTTACTCCTAAGCGGCTTACAGACGTCTAAGACTAAAATAAGATCCATAGGGGGTGAGGTCGATGCGAATTGGCGCAGGGCGGAGAGTTACTGTTCCATATTATCCTCGTAACGCTGAGATCTCCAGGCACAATAGTTACGTTGCGTTGGGGTCAGATTTCTGCATTTAGAGTCTAAAGATGGTCCTTTATGCGTAAGCGCAATAGTTAAACAATGGGATGCGGATTTTAAAAGAACCAAACCGAATGTTAGAACATTCTTTATTCTATGGCACGACGATGACTTGTCTGCTTACGGTTCATCAGCTTACCAAGCTCTCCATATGCTGCTTCTTGAGCTGCAGCTCGCGGAGCTTGGCCTGCAGCATGCGCGCGCGCTCTCCGAGCACACCTTCGTCCTCGTCCTCCGCGTCACTCTCGCGACCGCCGCCAGCCGCCTCCTGGGACATACATTAATCATTAGAAGGCACTCTACTACCCGTGCTTACGTAAGTATATATCAGGGGCCTTTGTTGGCTCAATAGTAACTCTGTTACCAGGGTTGATGAGGTCAGTCATTGATCTCACAAGCCACACGAGAGAAGACTATCCGAGCTTACGGAAACTTATAAAGAAAAAAAGAGAACAATTTCTGAAGCTGGGTGCGTTTCAAACCCGTGATTCTTGTTAAACCGGATTCTTGTCACATCGTCACTTACCATCAGATGAGATTGTGGTCAACCGCGAGCCTATATTTTTAAACAAAAATTGTATAAAGGTGGGTTCCAAGAAATGAAGAAAGAAGAAATCGCCGAACCGCCACAAGTGAGAGAGCGACAGATCGCCTTCTCACTCGCTCGCCCGCTAAGTCGATTCCGCTCCTATATTCTTTGCTTTGTTAGATGCCTATCCTTACTCTCTTGCTTTTATTTTAATTGGAAATATACAATTTACTTTAACATATACATAGTTTCTTTTTCGATCTGGGGGTTAAAAATACCACTTCAAAGCAATTCATCTAAAAAAGTAATATTGCTATTTGACATTTGTTTGCATTGCGCACTTATTTTAATATGCGCAAATGTCAAATTGCTTCGATGTGGCCTTCTTAGTCCCCCCATTACTAAAATAAGTAAATAATAATTAGACTTTGGTATCAAAAGTGTTCGAAAGTTGTCTTTGTTCTGTTTACAGTCTCTTACCTCACTGCTAGCAATATTGGCGTCCCGATGCGAGAACCTCTCATCCTGGCTGTGAGCGGAGTGCGCCGAGTGAGAGTGATCGTTCTCCATGTTGCTGGGCAGGTTCTGGTGATGCATATTGTCCGAGTGAGGCAGAGTAGTCGCCACGCCTATCTGGTTGGCCGTGTACATGCGGTTCGGGTGATGGTAGTTGCTACTGTATGATTGACTCTGAAAACAATTTGAACAAAAGTTTTCACTAGCTGTTCCCTGTCTGCCGAATTTCAGTTACCAGTCTATCCCTAAAGAGATGATTCTTACTGTAAATGTTAAGCAAGCTTCTAATGCACAATCATCATCATCTCCCTAGCGATATCCGGTTTTCACGAGGTCCGGTGTTTTACAGAAGCGACTGCCTGACCTTCCAATCCGCGAAGGGAAATCCAGCCCAATACAAGTTAGGTTAGGTTACAAACCAAGCTTCTAATGCACAAAACTCCTAAATTACATTTGAATTCATCCAGTAGTTCTTGAGTGATGCGAGCACAGACTCGAAACAGTTACAGATTTAGTTTTACGAAGTATAAGTTACTCCATGATTATAGTATAGAATAGATAGATACAGGTTTTTTGACCAAGCACATAAATGTATTTATCAGAAGGGTTTATTACCGGCATGTTACTGAAGTTCTCGTGAGAAGTGGACGGATGTATTTCTTGAGACTGTCTCTCTCTGTTCATTTCATCTAGTTGTTGTTTGGCTTCCTCCTGAAATATACATTGCTTTAATATATAATAATTTCCCTAGTAACAAAGCTAATATGTATCCAAGTAAAAATGTTACTGACCTGGTACTTGAGTAGTCGCTTCTGCTGCTGCTTCAAGGCTGTCAACCGCATTTGGGACATCTCCATTTTATTTTTTATCTCATTTTGCCACAACTCATTTTCGCTGTATGCCGAACCATTACTTTGGACTGAAACCGGCCTTACAACGACATCCTGCTAAAATAAAAAAAGACATGTTAGTTTTATTGTAGAACATAAATTAGGATAATTACAATAGAACAACAATTCACACTTGCATTTGTAAAAACTCAAAGGGATGTAGTAAATGGAAAATTTAGTTAGAGGGACTAGTTTCAACAACTATACACACATCACACTATTGAATATGACCAAGTTATAGATCAGGTTCAATGTTTTAATAGGGAAAAGAAAGTTGCCGAAAAGCTCAAAGAGTGATGTAATGTCAGTTAAATCACCTAAAAAGCAAGCGAATTAATAGATTGTGAACAGATTCAAATGGAAAACGATTAAGATGAGTTTTAAATTTAATTTTGAGTTCACGGCATGCGCAGGGCAGTTTTAAATCACAACATCGAGAGTCACACTTTTCATTGCATACACCAACAGACAGAACCTGATCTTCGATGCTACTAGGATCTTTGGCTTTATTTTTCATTTCTGCAATTAGCGCTACTTTTTCTACACAAGATAGAATGTTTTTTCTTAAAACCTCATTCAGGTGGTCATCCTTCTTAGTGTCTTCTGTGTAAGGAGTAGATTCTATTTCTTTTATTTCAACTTTGCCACTAACTTCGTCCTCATTGATCTCTTCTATATTTTCCAAAACCTCAGTATTTGTACGTTGTTCAGGATCGGCAGTTGGTACATAGTCATGTGAAATTTGAACCTCATCAGCTTTGGAACAATGTAGAGTTTTATTCAGCTGTTCATTTTCTAAGTTAGTAACTTTTTTAAGGTTGTTGTTGACTGAAGTGTTATCGTTATTGTTTTTAATGTTGCATACTTTGTCAGGCGTAGGAGTCGTTTCAGACTTATGCTCAGTTGCATGAGTAGGTTCAGGTTCAGCAGTGGTGACTTCTGTTTCTTCAGCTGGTACCTCTATATTGTCAGGCCCTTTCTCAACCAGCATACTTTCGAGTTTAGTTTCACTTTCTTTTAACTTCATAACCATTTGCACAAGCTCATCATATTCTTCTTTTGTGTGCTCTATGTATGCCTAAATTTAAAAAGTGTTGTAGATATTTTGAATAGTTTTCTATATTCATCCTAGGAAATGGAGGGTTAAAAATTCAAAATATTTACCTCATCCTCTGAGTTGCGCATGGTATCGACGAGTGATGACGTCACGCGAATGTACTCTCGGATCTGTCCCAGTCGGCGCTCCACTGCCGCTGCGTCAGGGCACGCCGCCACTATAGCTTCTCCTAGGGCACGAGCTGATTCTCTGTGTACCTTTTAAACATAATAGTGATATGAGGAGATAGATAAAATCTTTATTTAGGTTAACAACGTTACATTAACTTCACAACAACAAACATCAGGAGCCGTGCCGTGCCGTGGCCGTTTTTGGACCCGTAACATGGAGACCGCAAAAAGCTATTAATTGACTCCAATTATTTTGGTTCATTTACTGCGTTTGAGCGATGTGCGGGGTGCATGCTAAGGGCATCCTGAGCATAGGTATTTGCCTAATCTGTAAAACCAACATTATCTTTAAGACTTACATGATTATTTTCATTAAGATTGTTGAATCCGGCTTGACCCTGATCATACATATTGTTCATGATGTTAACAGTTTTAGTAGCAGTTCTAGAATTAGAAATGGGTGGAGTAGTATTGTTGTTGCTCGAGTGGCCACCCTCAAAGTTATTGCGGGCGGGATTTAAATTCCTTGTCAAATTGTTTCTGTTTTGATTTGGTGCCTGGAAAAACGTAGAATATTTAAAATAATGTAATTAAGGGTGATGGGACCCTAGTTCGGCGGCAATAGATGGCATAAGTGTAGCCATGCCATTCGGTGATCGAAATTTTTATTTTTGTCATAGATAAACTAAGCTAAATGAGCTCTACACCTTTTTGATACTACTTGAAAGCCTAGAGAACCTACAAACAAAAAATATTACAAATCCTTTCTACTTTTTTCATGTTTACTCTGGGTCTATAGGAAGGATTTATAGGTTCTCGAGTTTGTAGCTTCTCGAGAACTTCAAATAGTGACAAAAAGGTGTAGAGCTCATTTAGTTTAGTTTATCTAAGACAAAAATAATTATTTCGATCACCGCTACACTTACGCCATCTATTGTTGCTGAGCGAGGGTCCCAACAACCTTAAGATAAAGAATAGATAAATGGAAGAGACCTTTGCCAAAAAGCAAACACACAGTGTCGAGGGAACAAGAAAAAAAACAGTGTTTAGTTATTGAGAAAGTACTTGTCTGGCAATTTATTTATTTAGGAAAAAGATATGAAAATTTATACTTACATTAAAAGGTTGGGACATATTTCCTGTGACGGCATTGGGTGTTGTAGGGTTCACAATCATTACAGCAGCAGCTGCATGATTGGAATGGGGTATGAGACCTAAAATTAGCATATTGTTTAAAATAAATATTCTCTGATCTTTATATAATTTTCAGTTATTGTTGGCTTATAGTGCAAAAATCAAACCCAGATGTGATTTGTTAAAAAACCTTACAGATCGTTAAGCTACTTTCAATCCAGATAAAAAAATTGTGGTCTTAATTTCCACCCAGAGTGAAATTACTTGAAAATCTAGATTTTGTTGAAAAAAAAGACACATCAGAATGTAATTTTTAAAAAGTTATGTGGTATTCACTATAAAGCAACATTATGAAAATTGCTTCTATGCTGTTCTGGGAGCAAATAAAAAACATAGAACACGTTCAGCTGCTTGTCTTCCCGGGCATGTCGTAAAAACCGACAGAGGGATTGTGTCCTCTAACATGATGGACTAATGTTATGGGCGATAGGCTGATCCCTTATCACCATAAGGTTCATCATATCCAGCTTAGGACTTCGTATCAATAGTGGCTGCAAGTTGTCTTTGATTACTTGTGGCTCTGCCCACCCCATTAGGGATTACGGGCGTGAGTTTATGTATGTATGTATGTATGAAAATTGATAAAAAGCATTGTTATGACCAAAAAAATAATAGGAGGATGAATACCAAGGAATATGACAGAAATATTAATATGTCAAGCGGTCTTTGCTCATACAAACAAAAGATAAGAACAAAAAGCATTTAAATTTTTTCTTTTAATACATATAAGAATAGCAATTGACTTGTTTATTGGTCCTTTATGGTAAAATAAAGTTAATGTTTTTGGTTGATGTTAGCTGTCTTGGTTTTTAATAAGTACTTTGCTTTGTTTTTTTGTACTTTTTGTCTTGGTTTTTTTTTTGTTGAGACTTTTTGTAATTATTTCTTTTTATTTTGGTGCAATAAAGTGTATTTGTATTGTATTGTAAGTACTTATATATAATAATAAATGATTTAATATTTCTTGGAAAGTAACATTATCTCACTAACCATTTTGCATTTGATGAGGATAAGGTTGCAACGAGTGACCGGACACTGTGGACGCAGCACCATCATCATGTGTGTCAGCAGTTATATTCTGGTTCTGTACATTCAATGGCAGGGCTCGAGGCTGAGGTCTCACCGGAACGTACCTTCCGAACCCACTCTCGTATGACACGGAATTATCTAGAAAGTTTATGAAAGCAATTCGCTCTTGATGACATTCTCTAGATTGGCAAACAGGTACATTATATGAAGTGAATGAAAGTACTCACCTAAATCAGTCAATTCGTGGTCAGAAGTGTTGTTTGTCTGTTTCCTTGATTGATTATAGTTACCTCTAGTGTTGTATTCCGAAACTGGCACCCAGTCAAGGGAGGTCTAAAAATGTACTACAATTACAGCCAATTTCATGTCAAAATATAATTTATTATAACTAAAATTAAAACTTTTATTAGCTAAATGTAAATAGCTACACATCTGAAAGCTTGACACACACCTTCTTATGACTAAATTTGGAAAAACAACCTCCCATATGGGAAATAATAAATATAATTTATTTAATAAAGACTAACTGATCTCACTTCCATGGATAATAGTAATTTGATATTTTATGAGAATAAATAAAGGAATAAGATTCAATCAGTGTATCTGTGTCAGACACCACAGACTTGGCAGATGTCCAGAGCATATTCATTTTCAGAGGATCTAAAAATAATCCAGTGCATGTGGTCCTACTGAACAAACTTCACACTGAAAGTTTCAGAACTGACAGTAGCTGGGGATGTGGGCGCGTACTGCACAATACTTCAGATTTATTTTCGTAGTAAACATAAGCCACGTAAATACCTATCTAGTAAGGTGACAGGTAATCAACTGATTCTAGTTTACAATGGTTTTTTTTCTAAAGTTACGTACCGATACCAGGTTAGTGGCCATGTCCCGTCTGGTCGGCGTCACAGCCTCCTGCGGCACATTGCAATTGTTTCTCGCTTTCGTTTTCGGAATGGTGCCCGTGTGACCTGGATGCCGCTCATTGTTTCCAGGAGCCATTACACGCAGTTTGTAGGCTCAGAATATTAAGCTCTGCAGGACCGTGATAAAAACATAAAAATTCAACGAGAAAAATAACACTGATGCAAAATTAAGGACAAAAAATTTGCGAAAAAAATAACTATGAAAAATGTCTTATTTTAAAATAACATTACCTAAAAGTTATGCATTATATCATTATTAATATCTGGGGATAGCAGACGGGAAGCACTAATTGTATGGAAATACGTAAAAATATATGAGTTTTTCAATACGTTTGGAGAAAATTTTCGACCGACACACAAACGCTTTTTTTTTTTTTTTTTTTGGTTTGGTTTTCCCCGAAGGGTAAGGCAAAGGGAACTATGCCCATACAGCCATGTCTGACGTATTTTTTTTCTTGATGATTAATGAAATGATGAAAGGTGATGATGATGAAACCTAAGCCCCCACCCTCGGAGTAGACTCCTACTCCGAACCCCAAACGAATTAACTCAAAAGTCCGCATAAACTTTTGAGTTATGAAGCGGCTTCCTGACACGAAGAGAAAATAGGCAGATACACTTTGTTTATTGAATACTCCAATATAATAACACTCGCGAATGTCTTCCGACTAACTTAATGCGATCATTAACCACAAAACACCACTTCGTATTAATTATTTAGATTATTCAATGAAGAAAGCAACTGTCCCGTTCCCGCCTCCCGCCAAAAAGCCCACACACAAACGCGAACGCAAAAAATGTTTGACATTGACAACCGAATGACAGTTCAGTTCATTTTTTTATAGATTTTTACTGCTTTGGACTATGTGGGAATGGTACAAAAGAATAATATTTTTTTTATGATGTAGTAGTCCCCAAAGATTTGAAGTTTGAAGGCAGTTACATTTGGCAAAAAATTGAAGCATTGTTAACCAGGCTAAGCGGTTTTGCTCTTTATTTTACTTGTGCAGAATTTAAAAATATGGAACGCAAATCGACATGGTCGATCGCGCTAGTTTTAGGCGGGAAACTTAGTTTAAACTATGTAGAGTCACCGATGTAGAGTAGGTATTTGCCGACTCTACTTCCTGTGAAATGTTTTAAATGCAGGTTCAGTAACATATTTATTTATTTCCTCTGTATATGCAAAAAATATTATGATCCCCATCATCCATAGTCCGTATCACAGATTTGAACGAGCTCTTTTGAAGAGAATGTTGATGATGACACGCGGCGCGCGGGACATCGCCAGTCGACACTGGCGCGTGCTCGGCGGCAAAGTTGCGCGGCTCTCCGATACTATGGACGTTCGTTTTGTGTTAAATTCACAACTTGTGCACGTTGTGAGTTCTGTGCAGTTATAAAGTGTTATTGTGCAGACAAAATTGTTTACACTCTGGATTTTCTTCATAAAATTGGCGGGCGAAAGTTCTATTCTCATGAGAAAATACCTACATTCGAACGTGCGAAGTTAATTTTGTAAATAGGTAGAATAAGTAAGTATACCTACCAACCTAATCATACCTAAGAAAAGAAAAATAACTTGGAAACTTGTTGTTATTGAAATTGCATTGTTACCAGTTGTTTTCGAAAGCAATAATTTTATTTAAATTGTTTATAGATGAATGGTTAAAGGTGAAAATCTACAATTTATATAAGACGGGTTTAATTATAATATACCTAAATACTTAAATTAAAACATACGATAATAACTGCAGAAGTAAAAATATATTCGCGTAAAAGGCTCATAAATAGACACATTAGAATAAAAACATTTATTTTAATATTTGTAAATGCACTCCTATCTGATCTGCGGGAGTGAGTTTTTGTATTCCTAACAAATAACAATCGAGTTTTCAGATAATTTTGTAACAGAAAAATGCTTACTTATTGATTTATTTTAATGTCGTACTAGGTACCTACCTACCTATTGATGTAATAAATAAGTTTAGTTAAAACAGTTGAAAAGCGTTAGGTAGGTGATGTAATAAAAATAATCGTTCTCTAACAACGGTAAATGTGCAATTCTGTAATGCCTTTGATATTAGATATTAAAAAGTGTTTCTACTTAATCTAATCATAATATTTGCTTGGTTGTCGTATGGCCACAAAGTATCGTAACTATGGAAAGGGTGGGGGAGCAACCGAGGGTAGGCCGCCCGTCCGGTGCCGGTGGACTTGCTGGGTGCGCCGACCTAAATACACGAAATATGCTGACATTTTAATTAAAAAGAACTGGCCTATGCTTATGGCCACACCTCAGTATGGAATAAGTGTTGCCTATGTGTTTGTATTTCGTTTGCGGAGAATAGCACTTATTTGTGCCATAAAAGCCTGTAATCGACATGGCCGAGATTTCTGGTTAACGGTGCAGTAGATAGAGTCATATCATAACGTATATAAACTCACGTCAATAATCCCAATTGGGATAGTCAGAGGCACACACATCAATCGCAAGATGATCCTAGTACCTACGCTTCATCGAGCTTTCTGTTAGACTAGTTAAAGTGATAGGTGGTGAGTCGTATCGCCGACTATAATAGTCGAGAGAGCCAACTGTGTTAATGAGCTTATTTACATTCATGTTCTAATATAATAAGCTTCTAATTGAAAATACATTATTTAAATAAGTATATCTTCGCGTAATTAGAAGTGGTAGAGTTAAGTTAGTACTGGTGAAATTTCACAACTTTTATTAATAAAACTGTACATTTATACAAAATAATAAATAGGGGAGTATGGTGGAAGTTATATTTTTAACTTGGATGGATTGAATGATGTCAGCGATGACGTCATGTCCATGCCTCGAAGCAGTAACCGGTTCCGCCACCCGCCGACCTCCAATTATGCTAATACCGTGCTGTTCCACTCTACTCCTCGCTGGAAAGGTCCTATACCGTCGGACTATAGCCCAAATTGGATCCACAATAACTTCGTTGATGGCATAACCGCAATAACAATTGATGCTTCGTCTTTTTTGCCACACATAGCTCTCAAGGAAACATGTTTCTAGAGTAGAGTTTCTTGTAGGACTAATTTCTTTCAACAAGTCTTAGCAAACAATTAAAAGTTTGATAGCCTTAATTTTTTGTCTGCTGCTCGATAAAAATAATTTGTGGCAATAAACGCTGTAAGCTAATGGCACGACTTCCGTCGAGTCGAGGCTATAATAAAAAGTTTGGCGGTTGATGCCATGCCATGGTGTAAACTGTGGGAATACGCGCTCGGCGACACATGTTAAAATCATTAAACTGGTTGGATTTAGAAAGGATAACTACATTGATATGTTTATATTGTAATTCGTTTTAAAACACTAATACTATCATCTTCTGCTGTATCTGAGAAGCTTTAAAGCTTATTGAGTACATGTACCTACCTACATAATAACATTTTATTAGAGCTATGTGCAATTAGAATACTTCTTTCATCTACTCGTATTTAGGTACCTATATCAATCCGGAAGAGAGCTGTGTTTATTTCAGCAACTGAACTCCGAAATAATGTGTTATTTCGACAGATTCGTTATGATAACTCAAGCCACAAGAGCTTTTAATATCGGGAAGCAGATACCTAGGTATCTATCCACAAAACCATCATTTGAAAACGCTACACATCATAAAAAACGATCTAATAAAAGTCTCTGCGATATTAATAGCTCTAGATCGCATCATGGGACAGCGACGTGACATTTTTGATTCAGACGAAATAGATAAGTTCCCTATAGATAGAGTTAGGGAGGATATACCTGCCTGCTCTTTAACAGTTTTCGTAGTAAGATTAGTGTCACTTCTGGAGTGGAGTAGTGGGCTTGGAGAAACAAAACAATGTGCGGCCCAGTTGTTCGCGGCGTGACGGCGCGCGGCGCGAGCATGAGCTCTTATCGGCACAAGACGCACCCACCTCACTCTCCCCTGCGTACCGTCTCGCCTCGCGACCGGACACGACAAGTTCAATGACCTGCCAACATATATTTTACAATAATAAACTACTTATTATGTACGTACGTACCTATTCACAAAACCTTTAACGACCGTAGGTAAAAAGCACTGCAACGCAAAACGAAAAACACAATAAGTACGTTGGTACTACACTTCGTATTGAAAATGAGACTGTCTGCCGTCGTCTGTTTTTCCAACTCGTTATAATCTGGGAGTGTTCAATGCAAGAGTGAATGGGCATTTGCTAGGTTAGCGTGATCCATGCTAGACCACATCGTCATTTACCATCAGGTGAGATTGTGGTCAAACGAGAGCCTATTTGACAAAAAAGAGCGTCCTTCGTTTTTGAAGTCAGTTAAAAAGTGTGTGCTGCATTACTAAATCGATAACTGAATAGGTACGTTTCGGATTACAAGTGGATCACAGTGGGTTAGATCATTGAGTTCCACAGACGATAAAATTGACAAAATATCCACTCTTGATTTAACCTACTGAATTGAATTGAATCGTGATTAATTTGACATTGGACGGAGACACAAGCACTCTAATTACATAATTGCACAACTTAAACTGAACCGTTTGTAATGAACTGATAAAAATTGTCTGCGTGCGTTGTTTTACGTTTCGCAATAGGTACCTACCTCCTTGGAAGGTATTCAACATGACTGTAGCATAAGTAAGTAGCTGTTACGTTTAATAATTAACAGCAGGCTCTGAACGGGGGGCTTCATCAAGAATGCACTTTTTATAGCGTCCTCTTTATTCTATTTTGAAAACCGATGTATGCCGTCAGAGCACCCTCCGTCTCTTCCCTTTTAAAATGAGTACTACCGAATGCCCGTACTTTGTTCAATGTTGATAGTCTTAGTTGTAGGGTCTTGTAGCCTGTAGCACGTAGGTTTATCCTACTTTGTATGTAGCGTATTACGTGCTCAGGCCATGTAAGTACTAATTTCGCTCCAAAAACCGAAACAATAAGAATCATAACCATGACTAAGTATGCTATTAACAATACCTAAGTATTGTAACTCAATGAAGTAGTTATGTCAAGAATAATAAGGGGGTTATCACCGCGGTTCAATGTGTAATGTTACTATAATTGGGATGAGCGCTATCAATACAAGCTTGTTTTTTTACTAATTATGCAACTTTAGGTATTAAGAGGAGCTCGGTGGCGCAGCGGTAAACGCGCTCGGTCTGCGATTGTTGAAGTTAAGCAACTTTCGCAAAGGCCGGATGGGTGACCAAAAAAAAAGTTTTTATCTCGAGCTCCACCGTGCTTCGGAAGGCACGTTAAGCCGTTGGTCCCGGCCCGGCTGCATTAGCAGTCGTTAATAACCACCAATCCGCACTGGGCCCGCGTGGTGGTTTAAGGCCCGTTCTCCCTATCCATCCATAGGGAAGGCCCTTGCCCCAGCAGTGGGGACGATAATGGGCTGGTGATGAGGTATTAAGCATGTCGCTTTTCTTACAAATTTCAGTTTGTGTTAATATCTAAAAAGTCTTATATCCCACAACTGGGCACATGCCCAGGCGGTATGGATCAATAGCCTAAATATGCTTATGGGTGGACTTCGAACTCAGTGAAAGACGTTTCACCATGACAATTAATGGTCTTCACAATCGGGTGCTTTCCGTATGTTTGCCTCACATGGCTAGTTGGCCAACCGTTCCGGAGTTCAGTGGCAGTTTGTAAGAAAGTTCGCGCCGCCGGATATCCGTGTGTGAACCCAAGCCTAACAAACTCGAATATCATAGGTCTTACTTAAATACCACGCTAGAAACTCTCCCGGTTAGCTTTAATTTGATTTACTTTGTTACAAATAAGGTTTGTATTCGTGATTTCTCTGGAAAATTTATTAATATTTAGAACCAATCATTTGTGCGCGTGACTTGAAATTAAATTCGTACGGTTACCAGTCGCGAAGCAGATGATATTCCATCGACATCCGGTAGCGGTAGTTGCATAAAATTATAACTACAAATTCTACAATGTAACAGACCCATATAGTCATCGAAAAATAGAGTTGATTGGCAATAAAGCTGCTAAAGGTATATAAAATATTATTGGATAAGGGGTACCTATTAATATTTTTTGAAACTACGGTGTTAGAATTCTGTAATTACTTATGAAACTACATTTTAAGAACAACTAAAATTGTCCTTGCTATGCTTAACAAGCAAAATGGAAACATGTGTTAACTAATAAGTAGGTACCTAGTTTTTGTGATACTAATTATAGATTGAGAAGTAAGTAAAGCGTAACTCTAGCAAAGGAAGATTCATATCTTATGATATGAATTTCGAATGTCTCATCGAACTTATAACAAATTAAATTAGTACTACGTGTATCTAAAAAAAACTGTTTGCATCATTCTTTATTGAGTAAATGACATAAATGTTGAACAGCGCAGGCGTCAGTTGTCGGACCTTCACCGATATAGCGGTGACGGCATCGCATCGCCCGTCGCACTCTCGCGATCTTGTCAGATCACATTCGTCGTAATGGTCATATCTAAATACCAATGCTACCATTACAGTACCTATTCTGTTTCCTTTAAAAGCGGAATTTATATTAAGTACTTGGACGCCGATTCATTGATTCCCTTACCTTGCTGCACTTGAAAATAGAGCGGATTGGATAAGCAAGCCAGTAAGCGCCAGTAAGCTTTTGGTGCACACCAAAGTTCATAATTTTGAAGTTCAACAGCGCTAAGAGCTTGACGCCAAGCGCGATGAATTAAGTGTGATCACCTGCGGCAATAAATTATCTCAACATAAGTATTAAAATGGTGTGCTCACATGCCCGCTATGTGTGACGATCTTTCCCAACATGGTTGGTTATAAGCCACATGCGAGCACATGAACGTCGGAGTTGAAGCGGTCGCCGTAGCCGAAACCGGCCGGATCACATCTCCTATCTTGGAAATGTCTTTAGGAAACTTACAACAGACACAACTTAAATGTTTGTAAGTAATCCGTATTTCAAGTCAAGTAGCCGTGGTAGCCCAGTTGAAAGAACGCATGACTCAATGTGAGGTCGCAGGTTCACTATGGCGCAGAGACCCTTGGGTTTCCATATACTCATTTCTCAAATTTCATCCAGATCGCACTAGCAATTTAGGCGCTAAAGGGTTAGCAGACGGGAGTCACTTAACTAGTTTATTTTTGACTGATTCTTGGTAGTCTGCTGGAACAATAAGGCCTCTCAACTGTACTATTAATATTCAATGTGTTGAGTAAAGTATGTTTCTGTTACGATTTGATTAAATTTATCATTTACAAGTTATCTTAGTACTTAGGTATAGAATAAATCGACGAACCTTGCGTGTCTAACAACTAACTGAAGACATTGCGTGAACCTACTTGCACTTATTATCATTCGTCTCCATTTACTGCGACCCGCAGTTCAACGGAGGTGTTCCAGTTTCCATATATCGCTTTCTTTATCGATTTGCGTTACCGTAGCCGACCCCGTAACCGTTCACTTGCTCCGCCATAGTTATTGCCTGTTTAGCAAACAGCAAACAGACTCTATCGAATTAATTTACATAAATACTCATTGTAAATGTGATTGCACGGAGCAAAAAAGTGATGAAGTGTTGTTGAGTTCGGACCTTGAATTAACAAAGAGAAACATAAAAAATCAGAGTACATTGAGTACTTATTGAAGGCATTGATAGTGTGGCAGTCATTCAACGCTGTTTCTTTGAACTACTAGTTTTTTATACACTTACTCACTATTTACTCATAGCACTTATAGTATAACGATAATGATTTAGATAACAAAAAATATTGACGGGTAAAGCTATAACAATATGTGGCGCAGCTTGCATGGTGTGCTATGTTCCAGTGGCTGACCACGATGCGTCACGAGTGGGGCAACGCTTTTTGTTACTAGCACGTGCTTGTTGCTCTATAAACTTTTTTTTAACGAAACTTATTGATTTGCCAAGGCGGCCTATCAGCTCGCGACACCGCTGGCGTGGTCAATGATTTCCCTCATTCGCTTATCGCTATCGGCCCACTATGTGGTCGTTTCATTCTCTCAGACGACGCCCACCGAGGTTCGCGCCCAACTCGGCATACTCAGGCCTGCTGTCTTAGTCTTTTTACCTTTTATACTAAAACTACAATATTTATCGTAACTGAGCCACAACTTTACTGAACTTAGAGGATAGATGGCCCATCTGTAAAATTCCAATACAAAGTGATTCTCACCTGTTCGCGTGACGAAAGGTTATTAGGGTGCGACTGGGGCAGGGGCACGGCGGCAGCGGAGGAATATAGAACAGTACAGAATTTTACCGATTGATGTGATACTATGGATACAGACAAGAAAATATTTGTGTCACTGTAATACCATTTTTATTGCAAATAAAAGATTATGAATTATTATGAATTGTCACGAAATACCTTTTTTTACCTTCGATGGGTTTGCTCTTGGCCCCAGACTTGCCCGAAGGCATTGACGAGGCCTAATACCTACTTATTTTATAAGTACTTAATGTAAGTATTATTTATTGACGACATCGGTGGTGTATTTTAAGGTAACGTGGTGGAGTTTTTGGGTTATAGCATAGTTCATACCCACGTTGGATAGCTGTGAGAATACATTTTCTTATTAAGTACCTACTAGCGGGCGCCCGCGTGGATTTCGGTTTCCGCGGTAAGAATTTCCGATTTTTTTAAATTGTTAAAGCCTATGTGGTATTCTGATGTATAAATAAGCTACAGTTTTGTAAAGTTTCATTAAAATCCATTCAATAGCGTTTTGCGTGAAAGAGTAACAAACATCGAAACAAACTCACATTTTAATATTAATAGTAAGAAGTTTCGCACTGGGCTGTACTCTACCTTCGAATCCTCGGGCTCTAAATAACTGAATTCGAAGTTACTATTTTGAATTCATGTTTGGAGCTTAATTAATATCAAATGGTTTCCAAGATTCGAGCCCGGTTGAAGGGAATACGCTCGTCCCCTATTACTTATCATAGCTGACTTAGCTGGGACTTATCATAACTGGAGAGGAGTACTGGACGTCTATACATACATACTGGGATACAGGGGCGATGCTATCTTATGTGTACTCAATTTTTCTGTTTTGCTGTCGTACATACCAGACTTGTGGGCAAGAGCTAATAGTAATTAGGTATTTATTGCGTAAGTAGGAACTTTATGAACTTCTACGACTCTAAAATATATCGTTTTTTTATGTTCTGTGGACTCTACGTTTCATTTAATTTTGTTTGTATTGACAACAACCATTCAAACGAGAAAAGACGGGTTTCATATTCTAAAGTCGTTTGCTCAATAAACAACTATGGATTTTCAATCAGCATCTAATATATGAGATTTCCAAATTCTGGTGATCACTGGCGGCCTGCCACAGCCCGCGGCGGCGTGTGCGCATGCAGCTGTCGTGTGAAAGTTTGGGACGGTTATGTTTATGTTTACGTCGCCGGGCGTAACCCAGATAGTCGGTAATACCCTTTAATAAAGAACAGCGGAACGCACGCACCAACGAACGGTTTCTGTATGAAATAATCACCCGAAATACCATTAACCTCATCTCATTTTGTAATATGCCGCCGGCGATGCATAACATTTTGAAACCCATGAAAGTAAAACCAGATAAAAACGGAGTCTGGTCAACTACATAAAAACAGTTGATACCGAACCGAACAGCCTCCGTTGGTTCAGTGGTTGAGTGTTGCGGTCACGTTAGAAGTCCTGGGTTCGAATCCCGGTGGACACATTGCAGATGTCCGAAAGTAAGATGATCAGTGCTTCGGAGGGCACGTTAAGCAGTCGGTTCCGGAAGTATGTACCTAGTCATTACAGGGTTATGTCAGGGCCTTTGGTGGCTCAATAGTAACCATGACACCGGGGTACATAAGCTTAGTCATTGATTTCGCAATCCATATGAGATAAAGAGTGGGCAGTTATATGCATCATGTGTGACATAATGTATGCATCCTCCAATAAAACTTTGTTGCTGAGTAATACATCATCATCAGCCATCTGCCCTTATCCCACTCTAGGTGTGGTCGGCAGAACATGTATTCCTTTTCCATTAATTTCTGTCAGTCGTCATTTTGACACTCACACTTTACACACACATATCCTTCTTTACACTCCATCCACACTTTCTTGGGTAAAAATCCACACATTCATACTTATAACTTTCCTCGTTATATACCTTTTAACGGCCTCCGTGGTCCAGTGGTTGAGCGTTGTGCTCACGATCCGGAGGTCCCGTGTTCCAATCCCGGTGGGAACAAATCCCAAAAATCATTTTGTGATCCCTAGTCTAGTTAGGACATTACAGGCTGATCACCTGATTGTTCAAAAAGCAAGATGATCTTGGTTTGGAAGGCACGTTAAGCCGTTGGTCCCGGTTATTACTTACTGATGTAAGTACGTAGTCGTTACATGAGTTATGTCAGGGGTCTATGTGGGTTCAATAGTAACCCTGATACCAGGGTTGATGGGGTTGGTAATTCACCTCACAACCCACAAGATAGAAGATATGCTCCTTAGCATTGCTCCTCAATTTCTCAGTGACCGGCGCTGCAAGCTGAGTATTAATACAATGACTGTTAAAACGTGTCAGTGGGCCGCTACTTAAGCTCTTCTATTTATACATCTAAACACTAAAACATTGTACTGTACAACTGGGTTTATGAGGCGCTGAAATCCCAATTTAATTTAATTTGTTGACCGGCCCATCCCAGTAAACCAAAGGTTGCGTCACCGCTAAGGAAAGACTGGCTGCGGAAATTGCGAGGTTGTCGGAAAGAAAACAATGCTGCGCTAAAGCACTATAACATAGTGGTAGGTAGGTGTAGGTACCTATTTACCCACGACAAAAATAAACATACATACATACATAAACTCACGCCCGTAATCGCTAATGGGGTGGGCAGAGCCACAAGTAATCAAAGACAACTTGCAGCCACTGTTGATACGAAGTCCAAAGATGGATATGATGAACCTTATGGTGATAAGGGATCAGCCTATCGCCCATAACATTAGTCCATCATGTTAGAGGACACAATCCCTCTGTCGGTTTTTACGACATGCCCGGGAAGAGAAACAGCTGAACGTGTTCTATGTTTTTTATATGCTCCCAGAACAGCATAGAAGCAAAAATAAACGTATGCTAAAATTGTTTATTCTGTTGTTACCTATTCTATCCACTTAACATCTCCCTAGCGTTGTCCCGTTTTCGCAGGGTGCGCCTACCTAACCTGAAGATTTGAGAGTTCCGGTTTTACACAGAAGCGACTGCCTGTCTGCTTTTACATAAACAGCCTACATACGTGCCACTGCTCGGCACAGGCCTCCCCTCAATCAACCGGAGGGTGTATAGAGCATACTCTACCACGCTGCTCCACTGCGGGTGTATGGGCTAGTGACCCGGGACCAACGGCTTACCGTGCCTTCCGAACATAGCGTGCATCTTACTTTTTCGGACTACTATTAGCATAACATAAACTCACGACTACATCCAAATTGGGGTAGTCAGAGGTACATACATCGCAATATAAACTAAGTACTTATTAATTAGGTTTACCGTCGGTATACTATTCTCTGTTCTATAGTATTAACAGCATTCAAGATTACACTGACTTTCACATATTTTATTGCTACAGCAGAACGCTGTGTGGTTTCAATTAGTTTTTTATTAATTGGATTATCTTTAAGCGATACTTCTGAATTAATCCTATTAAAAACTAACGTTGTTTTAGTTATAATGGACATTTATCTATAACAATAAAATTACTGATATGTTTTAATAAAAAACCGGGCCTGTCAAATCTTCAGGTTAGTTTAGCGGACCCTGTGAAAAACGGGATAGTGCTACGGGGATGATGATGTTTTAAACAAACAAATAATGGAATGATAGGCCTTTGAGTGAATATAAATAAGTACGTACTTACAAAGTTTGTTATAATTAATGTAAATATTAAATTACTTACCTACACGTATACTCATAGTCTCGCCAGTAATACCTAAATGGGTGAACAGAGACGCAGAAGACTTTTAGGAGATAACATATAAGCACTCCTGATAAATATCTGCGTCTCTGTTCCCACAGCAAATGCTGTTACATAGTTTTGTGCAGTCATATATAATTACAATGGATTGCCCGTCTCGTTTTCGTGGCTCTATTTTAGTATCGCATCTACCTACAATATGCCGGCTGTCGCATGTGGGCGACTAAATAAATGGCCCTGGCCCCAATTTACAAATCACAAAATCGTATATCATTGACTTACTATTATTACGAATACACCTGAGCGTTTAAAACGATTAGTAAGAGTCTGGCTAGCAAAAGCTGTGCAATTTAAAAAAAATACTGTAGCCAATATCACTACGTATGTACTAAGTATGTAGCCTAGTAGATTTAATGCTAAGCAGATTATATATTTTTCCGTAATTTTCCGTAACATCATAATGGAGGTAGGCCACCGCGATACAGGGTATTCTCTGAGATAGATAGATAGATAAAATACTTTATTGAGCACAAGGGACACAAAATACAGAGATAAGGACAACATATACAGAAAAGCAGAACAGGCGGCCTTATTGCTCATGCAGCAATTTCTTCCAGGCAACCTTTGGGTACAGGAAAATTTTGTACAAGTATAATAATAGCGGGTTAGCGCATTGTAACAAAATAAATATTTTAAAAGATAATTATTCTTACCTATATTTTTTCTTGTTTCAGCCCATAATGTTACGAGAAACGAAGTGATTCTATCGAAGAGCAAAATAAAGAAGTCAAGATGAAGCAGCTAGTGAACAAGAACCTTATCACGCTAAAATGCGTGCTGTTCTGCTTCCTCTCAGGTAAATTATTATTGACAGTCTTACATCTGTTCACGCGAGTTATAGTCGCCGGCATTGTCTATAATTAAGGACAAGGTTTTACATATTTCACTATCATTTAAGTAAGGGGCGGCGGCTGCTAGATGCGAAGAAAACACGGCAAAATTAAAGATGAACGCGTAACTGTTGATTCGGTTTTTTTACTCTATTAACTAGCTGGCACGGGAAACGATCGACATTGCTGTCTTGACTATTACTTTAATTACTGTAGCTCCGGACACCGGAGTCCCGGCCATTCAAAGTAAATCACTTGAACAGATCGTGTTTTATTCATACGTTGTCGCTGTCGAGGCAAAAAGTTGCCCTGTCGAGTCCAATGCGGCTAGTCACATCGCGGGCGTGTTGCAACCTTCCTTGTAAGGAGTGGGCTCAACGTAGGTACCGAATTATTTAGGGACCGTTCACCTCTTTGAGTCGCACTGCGGCTCAGTAACGTAACTAGATTGGGGGACACCCGCGGATATCGGGGTGTCACCCCAAGAATGATTGCAGTCGTCAAAACAAATGAAAATCATATAACCGAAACGAATGACTTTGATTTTTGACGAACATTCTTTGTCAGTAGGTAAGGAATTGCCGGCGGCTCGCGTTTTATAGGAGAACTTGGTTAAAATGGTTTTAAACCTTGTGATTTTTTCTCGGGTAACTACCTGACCTACCGACGACGGGTGACCTAATCTACGCCACTGCTGCGAATGGTAAAGTGACCTATTTGCTTTACGTCTTATACGGGCACAAACGCCTGCATTCAGTGCGGCGAGATGATTGCGCAGTAACAATTTAGTGTAACGGCTCTTAATAAAGACTTTTTGTTACTTAATCTGTACTGTAGACGTTGAGAGTTGCGATTGCGACCCGTCCGGTTCGTTAGTGCGTTGCTAACAAAATTTTTGAGAGGCTTCTAATTGCTGTCTATCACTTCACATTTCACTGTGTACAAACAAATGGAGGATGAGAGCCTTCAGAGCCAAAAAAAACAAACAAACGGAGTAGGTACGAAAAATGTTACTTACAGTTGATGCTAGCAATTGCATTTCGATCAGTGGTAGCAGTACATAGGTACCTACGTTACGGTAAATACGGTAATTTATATGTGTTGGCACATCCCGAGAATTTCAAAGATTGCTAGTTGTTTATCGGTATGTCATTCTCGAACGCGGATCGGATAAGAATAGGATGAATTGCGACAACGCCCTTAGGTACTTTTGTAAGTAAGTACGTAAATGTGATGTCATTGACAATAACTATCTATTAGGTACTAGTAATACCGCCTGGTAATTTCGTTCCCCGTGGAGTTTGGTAGGTACAGCGGTTTGTTTTTCTCTGGGAAACCTGTTTTTTCCAGTATGATCCAGTTTTAAATCAGCCCAGCAACAAGGAACTTTCTTGTTTAGCCTATGCCAGCAGTTTAGGCGTGAAGCGGTAGCAGACAGTTTACCGGGTAAGAGCCCTCAGCGCTCCCCATTTGTCCAGCCAAGTAGTTAATGCCATCTGCGGCAAATCGACAATAAGTCACGTCAAAAAAAAGGTAGTAGACAGAGCTATATTATCTTGGCGTTTGTAAATTAGCTAATATTAAGTTCCGATAACTCGCACTCGATATGATAGTACTAGCCCTAAACACCTCCACCGACCCGCTGTGGAGCAGCGTATCGGAGTATGTTCCTTATTCAAATTCAAAAATATAGACTTCGGATCGTATTTTTTTACATAACAAACGTTTCATCCGCCTAAAACTACTGCAGGTTCACACCTGTATAGCCTTAGAGAGGGGAAGCCTGTGCCCAAAGGATTGTACACATGTTGTCTTTGTTTATGTTGAACATTTTTTATGTATCATCATCAGGTGTGGGGTGCATTTTCCCGTTCCTGCCATTGCACATGCTGTCGGTGGGCCTGGACAGGGGGGAGGCTCGGCTAATATCTGCAGTCGCGCCCTGCATCGCTCTGCTGGGGCCGGCTATATTAGGACCACTGATTGACAAGTAAGTTGTGAACCTAGAGGACGCTCTGCTAATATCTTCTGTTGCGTCTGGCATTGCTCTGCTAGGGACGGCTATATTGGGATCATTGATTCACAAGTAAGTTGTGAACCGAGAGCACGCTCTGCTAATATCTTCTGTTGCGTCTGGCCTTGCTCTGCTAGGGCCGGCTATATTAGGACCACTGATTGACAAGTAAGTTGTGAACCGAGAGGACGCTGTGCTATCTTCTGTTGCGTCTGGCATTGCTCTGCTAGGGCCGGCTATATTAGGACCACTGATTGACAAGTAAGTTGTGAACCTAGAGGACGCTCTGGTAATATCTTCTGTTGCGTCTGGCATTGCTCTGCTAGGGCCAGCTACATTAGGACCATTGATTGACAAGAAAATTGTGAACCGGGAGGATGCTAATATCTTCCGTCGGGTCTGGCATCGCTAATGTGATTTATCTTTATACAGGTATCTCCCTTGTTATGTGGCCAGGGTGGTGTACCATAATTCATTTATATAGGTATCTCTTTCCAAAACCAAGTACTTAACTTACTTATTGACATTGTGTTTTGGCAATAAGTACCTAATATTAAAACAAGCAGATATTTTATCAACTGGGACATTGTCGAAATCACTTTGTGAGACTGTCCTTTGTTTGGTAAGGACTTTTCAGGCTTGAATCACCTGATTGTCCGAAAAAGTAAGATGATTCCGTGCTTCGGAGGGCACGTTAAGCCGTTGGTCCCGGCTATTAGCCGTAAAATCACCTCCACCAACAAGCATTGGACCAGCGTGGTGGTGTATGCTCCATACCCCCTCCGGTTGATTGAGGGGAGGTCTGTGCCCAGTAGTGGGACGTATATAGGCTGTTTACGTATGTATGTATGTACTTATTAAAAAAAGCAGATATGTTATCAACTGTAAAAGTCACTGTGGTCCTGTGGTTCATCAGCTTGCTTCTCAAACGGGGAACGCCCGATCGAACCCCGGTACCGGGCTTACTCCAATAAGTTCTACATTTATCTTAAGTGCAGTTTTCACTGGCACAGTTGACTCTACCATTATAGACGGCGATACGGCTCACCGATCACGTTGGTCTAACAGAAAGCTCGGTGAGTTGTGGGTACTTAGTTCATCTTGCAATGGATGTACGTCTGAATACCCCAATTGGGATGTAGTCGTGAACTTATGTTATGTTATCAGGTTATCAGTGGGCCGAGGCTCCACGGGCGGCGGCAATGGCCCCAGCGGCTCCGGACGCCTGCTTCGCATGGTGACCGCTCTCTGCCTCATATTGAGTGCCTTGTTCTACACGCTACTTCTCGCTGTGCCTTATACTGAGCGACATACGGTATGTTGATTACCGGGTGAGAGCCTTCAGCGCTCCCCATTTGTCCGGCAAGTAGTTAATGCCATCTGCGGCAAACCTAAGTCACGAAAAAAAATATGTTAATGATTGGGGATACCTAGGGAAAATAGTCAGCAACAACCAAACGATTTAACTTAACCCAACCTATGATTTGGTGCATGTCTCATCGTGGTCTTGGTTTGGTGTGTGTCAGGATCGAAGCAAATGGATAATTTTATAGTCTCTGCTTACCTTGGTGGGAAATACGCGTGAGTTTATGTATGTATTTATGTATGTCTCATCATAGATGAGGAATACCTATAGATTTACCTACACACCTATAGGATACCTAAGTTGTTGATTCAACCCGATTACGAGTTCCGCTTATGTCATTTGATTTAGTATATTAAAGTAAAGTAAAAAGTAAAGTAAAAATTCATTTATTTATAAAAGATATTTGCACAAAACTAAACAATTACAAACTTCAATTTTATAGTAATTTATACTCTAGATTAGTATTTGCACAAACTAATTTTTAGACTCCAATCTCCAAACTAGGCAATGCCTGTATTTTGGAAATTGGCGTTCGACCACAATTGGTGATTTGCTAATAAGAGTAAAATTGTCACGTAAGTAATTTACAAAATTATAGTAACATAGAAGGTTTAGTGCTGTGCAGTGAGAAAGGAAAAGGGAAGTTTCGTAGTGGGGTTGGGCTTGTTATTGTGCAAGTGTTGTGTGTGTGTGGTGTGTGTATGTGTATGAGTGTGCGCGTGTGTGTGTATATTACTCTATAGTAACATATATTATTATACTTAGGTACATCAATGATATTACCCATAAACGGAACTATACAAATGTTACAACAGAAAAAAGTTACGTCACTTCGCACAGATGATATACTTATAGGCACCAATGATATCACGTTTATTGATTGCTTACTTACTTAGGTACTTACTTTTAAGCAGGACTGGGTGCGAACAAAACCATAGAATGCGTTCAGCCTACCTTCTCGGATATATCGTGAAAATCGACAGAAGGATTGTCCTTATAGCCATTTCTAAGTTTATGAACCATTATGGTTGATGAGCTGATCACGTAGCACCATAATGGCCCCGATTCCTGGAGACACCTCCTAATGTTATTTTAGGTTATACCCGTCATTTTCTTTTCCGCCGAAAAGGAAAGGAACGGATGATTGACAACAGTTAATTTTAAAACGAATGAATAATCCGGGCGAATAAAATAGGCATCTCGCTGATATGCAATCTGTTTGACATGTCCTGTCAACTTAGTTCTGTCGAGTTATTGGCCAATGTAAAATTTTTAGAAGGTTGCTTTACATTTGTGCCTAAAATTGTCGTGTGTGCGATAAATTGTATGCCTGTCGATTACCTGTCCCTTTCTCTTTCGGCGGATAAGTTTTCTGATTTCATGTGGCTCAACCCACCCTATTAGCGACGTGAGTGTGAATTTATGTACCTATGTATTGATGTCGTGCAGGCTCGTCGACCTCAAGTGCTTTTCATGTGCGACGCGGATGGCGCTTACGTCATGCAGGAAGTCTGCACAGAGGGTATGCGGTGCAACAGATGGCCGGGAGAGAAGGTAACACATAGAAAAAATTCCTTAACACATTATATGGTATAGCATGTGTGGATGGATGTCCTGGTCTTAAAAGCACTGGATAGTCGGCAGAAACGGCTGGAGGACTTTGTGCGCCAAAATAGAACGTATGGGAACTTTACAGAAATGCATACGGAGGCCAAAAACGTCTAAATCAGAGGAGGAATTAGATCCTCACGGGGCGCTTTTACGCTTTAGGTACCTAGGAGGAACCATTAGAATGCACCATTTTTAAGTTCTGTGAGCTCCAGATTTCATGACCCATTGTTTTTCAGACAGGCGTGTTGGCAGTGGGAGCGTGTGAGTACGGGTGTGCCGACGACAACATGACCTGGGTTCTGGAGCCGTTCACCACCACATCTACCACCACAACGCTCAGCCCCATGTACAACAGTGTGGCTAATGCTACGGTACGTAAATATACCTCCTAAAATGTGACCCCGTGTAACTCCTGAGCGCACTCTACACTCGCGGTCCGATACCGACCCCGCCGGCGTGGTCGACGATTTTCCTTCTTCTTATCGTGTGGGTTGTGAGGTGGAATACCAGCCTCATCAACCCTGACGATTATCGCTATTGGCCTATTATGGTTGATTAATTCTTTCAAAAATAATTAAACCAAAAATACTTAGTAAGTAATTCTCTCAGACGACGCCTTGAGCCGGGGTTCGTGCCCGACTGTGTACCTTCAGGTATGTTGGCTTAAATTTTGTACCGAGTGGGAGCTTATTTCAACGCTCCTCATTTGTCCGGCCAAGTAGTTAATGCCTTACGTTACAAAAAAACTGCACTCTCGGCGTGGTGAATGGCTTAGCATAAAAGGCTCCTAACATGGCACACGTCACGACTACGTACTTATTTACTTCTGTAATGAGTACCTAAAACCAATGGCTTAGCATAAACTTTACTTTGGAATCACAATCATATACCTCGCAAGGCACTTTTCGCGGTTTGAAATAATGTTTGTTTCTACCAATGTTTATTGTAAAAACTCTAAGAGTCCAATCGCTGTATTTGGGACAGATGTTCTCACGTAGCTACATCGATCGCCATAAATAAGTTGCGTCACGTGCCCTTGATGAAGCCTTATTCACATTGTAATAATAAGTGACTACATATAAGCAAATTAGGCAAGACTTACCGTCAAAAAAAAGAGCGTACCTAATACTCATTTTCCTAGCATTATCCCGTCTTTCACAGGGTCTGCTTACCTAACCTGAAGATTTGACAGGTTCGGTTTTTTTACAGAAGCGACTGCCTGTCTGACCTTCTATCCCGCGGAGGGGAAACCAGCCCCTGTATTGGGCTGGTTAGGTTACATACCTCCGAAAATGCATTTCTCGGAATGAATGTGGGTTTCCTCACGATGTTTTCCTTCACCGCTGAGCACGTGATAATCATTTATGATCCAAACATGAATTCGAAAACAAATTCGACAATCATTGGTTTAGGCCTGGGTCGGATTCGAACCCGTTACCTCAAAGTGAGAGGCAAGCGTTCTACCAACTGGGCTACCACGGCTTACCTGTACTCCCATCTGAACGCACGCTCTTGACATCCCCCTGAAGACGCAGGTGCATATGGGCGACGGTAATTGCTTACATCAGGCGATCCGTCAGCTCGGTTGCCCCGCCTTTTTTTTTTTTGACGTGACTTATTGTAGATTTGCCGCAGATGGCATTAACTACTTGGCCGGACAAATGGGGAGCGCTGAAGGCTCTCACCCGGTACAACGTTTAAGACAACAGGCCTGAGGGTGCCCAGTTGGGCGCAAACCTCGGCTCAGGGCGTCGTCTGAGAGGAAAAATATTTGAAAGAATTAATCGACCCTAGTGGGTCGATAGCGATAAGCGCTGAGTGAGGGAAATCGTCAACCACGCCGGCGGGGTTGGTATCGGGGTCCTAAAGTGTTTGGTGTCGCGAGCTGATTGGCTGCCTCTATGGCGGTTGCCCCGCCCCCTATACCTAATATACATAAAAAAGAAGAAGTAGAAGTACATTTTTAGCCCTTCCCGAAGGAAACTATTTAGGTACTTACATAAATCAATTTAACCTTTTTTCTCCTCCAGCCGCCAGCGCCAGTAGAGCAAGACGACGACGACGGTATGGACTTCGAGACGAACCCCCCCCACCTGTGCTACAACGGCACGTGTCAGGTGTACATGGCGCACGCGGGGCGCATGCGCGTGCCGCTCTCTCTACTCGCGCCGGACCCGCTCGACAACGCCACCGACGAGTACGAGTGGTGCACTTATCGCACAGGTAATATACGGCTTGAATTAACATCCTACTTGTGCTACAAAGGCACAGTGTCAAGTGTACATGGCGCATGCGGGCCGCATGCGCGTGTCGGTCTCTACTTGCGCTTGAGTAGACTTCCTTAGGTACTTAACTACTATTCCGTGAAGAAAATGTTTGTAATGTAGGCAAGAGAAAAAGAAAAGCAGAGGAAGGGGAAGTACAAGCAAAAATACCTTAAGCACATGGCACACATTAAAAAAAGGGCGAACGTCGTCTCATATAAAAGTCAAAAAATTGGCATTTGATAGACTAGAATGGAGAATGCTACACCGACAAGAGCGTGGTTCTTTATAATAATGAATGTACGCAATCATGGAAGTACTTATCAGAATTTTTCAACAGTTCCTTGCCAGAATTTTATAAAAAAACTAGCTTTTGCCCGCGACTTCGTCCGCGTGGCGTGTTATATAAGAGAGAGATCTTTGTGTGTGTGGGAGTGCATATCAAATTTCAAGCATCTAACTTATGCAGTTTAGATTTTTTCATACAATTTTTTTCCCAATAACTCCCATTTTTCAAAATACAGCCAAAAATAAACTTTATATTTACTAAGGTATGCATGCATGCTAGATTGAATCAATTGATTGAATTGATTTTTTTTTAATTGATTGTTCATTGAGTTTTAATTTTAATACACACTTCCTCTCTTCCCTTCAACGTTGCTGTGCCCTACAGGGTCCATGTTTTAGTTCCTATGCCTATGTAACACCCCATTGTACTACATGGAATGCAATAAATAATTTAATTGAATTGAATTGAAAACATCTATCTTACGCGGTTTCGATTTTTTCATACAAATGTTTTTTTCCCGCTAACTCCCGTTTCCGTGGGAATTTTGCAATATCCTGTTGCAACTAAGGTTTAAGTTAACTAAGGTACCTGCATGCCAAATTTCAAGCGTCTAACTTAAGCGGTTTAGATTTTTCATACAAAAGGATTTTCCCGCTAATTTCCGTTCCCGTGGGAATTCCGGGAATTCCTTTCTTAGTGCACCTCTACGGTACCTAAGCTATGTCCCTTCCAAATTTCAAATGCCTACATTTAGCCGTTCAGGCTATGCGTTGATATGTCAGTCACTGAGTCAGTCAGTTTCTCCTTTTATTTAGATTTGATTTTTTCATACAAATGTTTTTTCCCGCTAACTACCGTTCCCGTGGGAATTTTGTAATATTCTGTTGCAACTAAGCTTTAAGTTTACTAAAGTACCTGCATGCCAAATTTCAAACGTCTAACTTGAGTGGTTTAGATTTTTCATAAAAAAGGATTTTCCCGCTAATTCCCGTTCCCGTGGGAATTTCGGGAATTCATTTCTTAGTACACCTCTACGGTGTCTAAGGTACCTGCGTGCCAAATTTTAAACATCTTACTTGAATGGTTTAGATTTTTCATACAAAAGGATTTTCCCGTTAATTCCCGTTCCCGTGGGAATTTCGGGAATTCCTTTCTTAGTGCACCTCCACGGTACCTAAGGTACCTGCATGACAAATTTCAAACGTCTAACTTGAATGGTTTAGATTTTTCATACAAAAGGATTTTCCCGCTAATTCCCGTTCTCGTGAGAATTTCGGGAATTCCTTTCTTAGTGCACCTCCACGGTACCTAAGGTATCTGCATGCTAAATTTCAAATGTCTAACTTGAGTGGTTTAGATTTTTCATACAAAAGGTATTTCCCGCTAATTCCCGTTCCCGTGAGAATTTTGGGAATTCCTTTCTTAGTGCACCTCTACGGTACCTATGGTACCTGCATGCCAAATTTCAAACGTCTAACTTGAGTGGTTTAGATTTTTCATACAAAAGGATTTTCCCGCTAATTCCCGTTCCCGTGGGAATTTCGGGAATTCCTTTCTTAGTACACCTCTACGGTATCTAAGGTACCTGCATGACAAATTTCAAACATCTAACTTGAATGGTTTAGATTTTTCATACAAAAATATTTTTCCGCTAATTCCCGTTCCCGTGGGAATTTCGGGAATTCCTTTCTTAGTGCACCTCTACGTTATCTAAGGTACCTGCATGCCAAATTTCAAAAGTCTAACTTGAGTGGTTTAGATTTTTCATACAAAAGGATTTTCCCGCTAATTCCCGTTCCCGTGGGAATTTCGGGAATTCCTTTCTTAGTGCACCTCTACGTTATCTAAGGTACCTGCATGCCAAATTTCAAAAGTCTAACTTGAGTGGTTTAGGTTTTTCATACAAAAGGATTTCCCTTCACTACTCTGCTCCTATTGATTGTAGCGTGATGAAAAGTATACTATGACCTGTCCAGGAGTGTGAAGAATAATTGTACCAAGTTTCATTAAAATCCGTCCAGTAGTTTTTGTTTCTATAAGGAACATACAGACAGACAGACAGACAGACAGACAGACAGACAGACAGACAGACAGACAGACAGACAGACAAAAATTTTACTGATTGCATTTTTGGCATCAGTATCGATCACTTATCACCCCCTGATAGTTATTTTGAAAAAATATTTAATGTACAGAATTGACCTCTCTACAGATTTATTATAAGTATAGAAGATGTAGGGAAACGTCAGTTACATAATGAAGCAGCATCGTTTTGAATGAGTCCGCTGCACCATGCGCTTAACCTGACAACATGTCCTTATAGTTTGTTTAAGGCGTCTTCTCCATCTGTGCTACAACGGCACGTGTCAAGTGTACCTACATGGCTCACTGTTAGGTCAAAGTATTTATTGCATAGCATGTGGTAAACAGTTGTTAAAATTGATTCAGTATCACATATACCTAAGTGGTGTTAGTGACATGATCGTAACGAATACTGAGGGGGATGATTTAGACCGTGATTCTGAGTTAAAATCAAGTGTCATTTTTTGTCGCAAAATTCCTGATTTTTTTGTGGATTTATAAATGAGCTCAGCTGATCCTCTCAGAATTCTTTATGACATTACGTATGTACGAATACTTGGGGGGATGATTCAGACTATGACTCTGAGTTGATATCAAGTGGAATTTCCTTTCATGACAATTTTAGTGTTTGTTTTTTATTACTTACCTACTTATTTTCAGTTCCATACTTTTGCGACGGATAATTCCACTTGATATCAACTGAAATCATCCTTCAAAGTTTTCGTTACAATGTCACTAACACCCTATAAGTATGAACTCCCGGAAGGGTACCTACAGCAAAAACAAATCTAAATTACTTACTTAAACCAAATGGTCGTTAGTTAGCTATGGTACTTTTTTACTCACCAACTCGCTGTTTCCAGGTTTACCATCCCACTGTCTAGTACCAGCAGACAAGCTGGAATATAGCGAGGACTGCCGTCCAGCCGTGAGGTGTCAGGTGTTGGACCCGTATGATGAGCCGGGCGGCGTGTTGGCCGACGCTGAGTGCCGGCTAGTCATCGGAGACCCTGCTTACAGCTTCTGGACGTACTTCGTCATCAGGTGAGGGGACTGTAGGGGTCATGGAAGAATCTCTTTTACAGATACAAGCTCCATACATAAACATATAGAGGTGATAAAGGGAGTGTATTCCATTGTCGTGTAATGAGGTCCTAGTAGACCGGTTATTACGTCATTACCCTAACAGTGCGACGCTTTTTGTCATTTTGTAATTTTTAAGTTTGTAGGTGTATGTTCACGCTTGGAAACCATACTTCAATACGTCCCAGACGGTGACGAACTGGAGTAGGATTTCTAGGTTAATATGCTATAGGTTAAATCCTCACATCATTCTACTCGTCAACCTGGCGTGACTCACTTCGTCTCAGCCGGCGGGGACGTATTGAACTAGCATTTCTAATTACGCGACCCAGTGATGTTACATGGATGTTGAAAAATACACTGTGTCGATTAACGCTTGACAATGCAGTATAAACGATGGAAACAATAATTCACGATAATAGCAGACTTGTAACTTGACATGGATTCTTGGAAGGGAACATATAAATTACTCGCGTTGACATTCTTAAGGCCGCCAAATGGCTGTTTGTTATCTGTGATTTTTTGCAATGTTTTATGTATGTGTGTGCAATAAAGTATATTTGATTTTGATTGATTCTTTACAGGGTGTTAGCAGACATTTGGCCAACAGCCGCATTAGCCCTGCTGGGCGCCGCGTGTGTCATAGCCACGCGGGAGACTTCTTTAGGACGAGGCGACGTCGGCAGGCAGCTGGCGTTTGGCACAATCGGCCTCGCTATCTTCCCCCCGCTCGCAGGGCTAGCTGCTCAGGAGATGCCTGAAACTCCTTACTTAGTGCCTTTCATAATGCATGCCGTCTTTATGATCATTGGCGCCATCATTTTGTTGGTTGACAAGTAAGTTGCTCTCTAAAACTCGACGAAATGTGAGACACGTCTCCCCTCCGCTCAGTTACTGGGAACGTACCAAGTTAGGCAAAAACGTCTTCCTAATTATTATTTATTCGTAGTCCTAATGTCATAGAATAAGGAATAATCTGTGGGAATAATACTACTGCATAGTTTGATATCATAATTTAGGAACATAGCAACATCTTTAGGATGGCATTTGCGACGATGAAGTCGTCGAAAAATTACTTGATCGCAATAAGTATAAGTTCTTGGTAAAATTATATTATCTACCTGTAGTCGCTTTGCAATAAATAGTCTTTAATACAGGATGTTAGTGACATTGTAACGAAAACTTTGAGTGATGATTCACACATGATTCTGAGTTGATATCAAAAAAACATGAATTTTGCGACGGAAAATTCCACTTGATTTCAACACAGAATCATGGTCTGAATCATCCCTCTTAGTATTCGTTACGATGTCACTAACACCCTTTACAGTTAGTAATATTGCTGTCTAGACAACCTGAGACTAACCCGGCATTTCTTTATTTCCCCCAGAAACATGCCGCTATCGACCCCAGAATGGTGGTGGCACACGGCGACTGGCGTGCTGGCTATGCCGATGAATGTGATCCGTCGGTACGGTGCTGAAACAGCTGCGGTGTTTGCCGTGGTCGCTCTACTCGGCATATTGTGGAGTGGCATCGACGCCTATTTGCCATGGTAAGGAATACCGGACTTTAACATAAATAACCCGTGAGCATCAAAGATACCCTGCCAGTTCGACTGTAATAATTATTAGATACCCTGCGCTGATGATTTGCCGTTTTAAAACGGTTATTTTACACACATTCCTATATTTGCATTCATCGGTAAGGCGTGGATACTTAGTTCATATTGCGATGGATGTACCTCTGACTACCTCAATTAGGATATAGTTACCCGTTTTTCACGAGGTCAGTTTTAAGTACCTATCCTGACGATACTTTAGGTCCGGTGTTTTAACAGAAGCTACAACCAGTCTGACCTTCAATCCCTAGTTTTTTTAAGTAAAGGTAAATTTCTCGGATTTTTTTTTCTTCGCGATGTTTTCCAATATTGGATTTTCATCGATGTTGTTTCCAGGACGGTAAGGGAAGTGAACGGCACGCTGACAGAGTTGGGTCTGATGATGACAGTGGGCGCACTGCCCGCCATACCGGCGCTGTGGTGGGCCGAGGCCCTGGTCGACTACATCGGACACTCAAACGTCTTCATCATGGCTTTCACCTTCTACTGTCTGCGCTATACTGGTAAGTTTTCATTTTCCGATAGTCTTCTGTCATGGGTTGTGAGATCAATAACGGGCCACAAAAGAGAATGTAAATCAGTACGCTTTCCGATCACTACACTGACTTGATTGAAAAGCACTTTCGGATAATCAAGTGCAATGTTCTAACCAAACTTGGGACCAGTGTTTTTTTGTGAAATGTCCCCACCGTGACTCGAACCTGAGACATCCGGATCATGAGCCCGACGCTCAACACAACATTTTTTAGAACGAAGAGTTAATAATGTATCACTCACTGGCTTCATTGCAGACCCTTTCTCAGAATTTCGTTCTCGATTCTTCTTTCCTTTTTGCCGAGATTGTCAAGCCATATCTATTATTCGTTCTAACTCAAAACCCTTTTTAATCCATTTCTTTCTTGCAGGTCTAGCATATAGTAAGGACTACATAGGGCTTGTATCCTGCGAAGTTTTGGAAGTGTTCACCCTGAGCCTGGTGTGGGTGACAGCAGTGCTGTACTTCAGACATCTCGTGCCGAGGAAATACACCGCCACCGGTCAAGCCTTGCCTGTTATAGCTCATTTTTGTCTTGGTAAGTCGTAGTCCCTCCTCCTCAAAGATCAAAAAAGGGTAAAGGTTTTAACCTTAATCTTTAAAAACGGAGTTAAATTAGGTAAAAAAGGGGTTGAATCAAAAAAGGTTAGGTTAGATGAAAAAAGCTTAGGTAAGATAAAAAAAAGAATTAGGTTAAATAAAAAAGGAATTAAGTTTGTTAAAAAAGGGTTAGGTTGGTTAAAGGATTAGGGTAGTTAAAAAATGGTTAGGTTAGTTTAAAAAAGGGTTATGTTAGTTTAAAAAAGGGTTATGTTAGTTTAAAAAGGGTTAGTTTAGTTTAAAAAGGGTTAGGTTAGTTTTAAAAGGGTTAGGTGAGTTTTAAAATGGTTAGGTCAGATAAAAAAGGGTTATGTTATTTTAAAAATGGGGGTACCCAGGTCAGAAAGGAACGGATCCAAAAATGTGTACACACTTTTGCAAAATATTAATCGCGATATGTTAGGACTTTTTCTAATCCCGGAAATACCCGGGATTATCCAATAATTCAAATTTTTAGGTCGCTGCATCGGCGCGATTATAAGCGGGATGGTGACACTTGAACCTCCGCTGGAGTCGGCTCGCGACGTGTGCCGCGCGCTGGCCGTGGTGGCGCTACTGGCTGCAGCTATCTACCTCGGACTGTACCACCTGCTGCTGGCGCCGCGGTGCGCTTCACCGGCGCAGTCACCGCCTCATCACCTATTGCAAGGTAATTTCTTGCCTTTTATCCAGCTGTTAGTCATACATTTTGTCCGTCGTAATGTCCAAAGTACGTCGTATTGTATTGTCTTGAAATATGGTTCAAGTCCTAAGCACACCCGATCGTGTGCGGCGTAAGAACAAGCGAGACCGATAGTCCTCGCTTTCTTATCCCTTAATGTCTTACGGCAATTTAAACTTTAGTATAAAGTTTTAAACCTACTAATTAAGCCTCCATAAAAAAGGCGATAAGTCCAGAAAGCTCGGTGAGGTGTGGGTACTTAAGACTGATGTACCCCTGACTGACTACCCCCAATGGAATATAGTCGTGAGCTTATGTTTTTATGTTACCTCCATAAAATGAAGCAAAAAAATAATAATTTATACCTACTTTGAAAGTAGTAAAAAGCTACTTTTTTGCGTCAATGTCAATGCTTCTGCATTAATTTAACTTTCTCTGCTTAGTGTGGGAGGGAGAAATCCATAACCTGTGCGCTCTTCTCATAAAACGTTATGCAAATGTGATTTAGAGCCGCTTTCATTGTTAACCGCCCTCTTATACTGTTTGTTATAAAAGCTTGCACTGTGGACGGACAGCTTTCTGCTAAAGGTATGTTTAAATAAGTCACGGGCACACCAAATTGTAGTACCGACACAAACTTACTTCCTACTTAGACGATAACGCTTACTAATTTTTTTTTGGGTATAATCACTATTACAGAACTCATAAAATCCTAAAACTCTGATGACATTATATCGACTTTGGTGTCCAAAAAGGCCACATCAAAGCAATTCATCAGCAATATTGCAATTTGACATTTGCGCATATAAAAGTGCGCAATATCAACAAATGTCAAATAGCAAAATTGCTTTCTTAGACCAATTGCAACAATTTTAGACCCCTTATCTGTTCCTGTGATAGTGACTATTCCATGCAAAACTGAAAGCTCTGACAGGGCATACGATTCATAAGAATCCGTTCTAAAACTAGCTCTCTCTTTCTTGCACTTGTTATAAGTGAAGGACGGCACCAGTTCAAAAGCTGTTGAACTGTAATAATATTAAGTTTTGTGACTGAATGAATAGGCATCAATTATTAGTTTCAAGATGACAATATGTAGGTAGAAATAGATGAGCTGCGTCTCGCACGAGGACCACAGATTAGTCGATTATACGTGTTCCTCACATACGGCCGTGTATCATTTCGCCACCCTCGCTCCGGTTATTAGAGCTGGCGACGAGGATGGGATAACACAAGCTCGCTCCGGTTATAACACAAGTACATTGAATATTTCTCCGTTTTCAGGATTGAACACCAACGGAGCGTCTAACGGAACATACTCCCCGATGCGAGTCTACCACGAAGAACGTTCCAGAAAGGGCCATTTCCGCTATTAGTCACACACCGCTTGTTGTTCGCTTAGTCCTACGTTATTCCTTCTGTCTATCAATCTGTGTACCTATCATAGCATAATATTTTTTAACAATTTAAAGTACATAAGTTTTTTTATAAGTACAGAAATGTGATACCCTTAAGTGCTTCTTAAATATTTGTTTTTAATTTTTTATTCAAAAACAGTATTTATTTCACAAATTATATTTAAGTCACTTATAATTGTACTGCCTTATGGTTGCATTTGTATAATTTTACTGGAAAACGTTTTTTAATAAAATTAAGTCTTTATCCAATTCAATTTTCTTATTTTATTCGCGTACAAAATAACAGAATATTTTTGTTATACAATAATAATGTGCAAATTATAGTAAAATAGGTTTTCACTATAGTTTAAATAACTATTTTGAGATTATACAAGTTACTCACTAGAAGCTTTTTTTATATGAAATCATATCACAACTAAAGTATATATGGTTAGACCAACCCTTACAAATCTTTCTAATTCCTACACAAACAGTCAGTTCTTATAACCTGGCAACACTGCCCTACAAGCTATGTTTTATATTATATAGTGATATATAATCATTTTGTTTCATTTGTGCCCAGAATATAAACAATATGGCCGCCAGTGACATTTGTGACATAACTAAGGATGGGAAAGTTTTAGATTTCTTTCTAAAGGAACTGATTCATTTATCTATTAAATTCATAAGACACGTGTACAAATAAAACAACTTATTTTTAAATTTAATTGAATTCGTAGACCTAACTGCCAGTTACACAATTATGCAATTTTTTTAATAGAATTAATTCTCTTTTTTGTTTAATGACCACGAGAAAGAAAATTCGGAAGTCTTTCGATTTTTTAATGATAAGTTTTAATATTCTCAATCTATATAAAGCTGTATCTACTCATAAATTACACGAGTGTAATAAATTTAATTATAATTAAGAAAGTTGTTTTACTTTTACATGTCCATTATCTACATTTAATAAGAAGCCCGTTATTTTTCTACTAAAAATGCAATTTCATGACGAAGGCGTATATCGGGATCAAATCAAATGATATAATTAGCGTTCCTATCCATACGTTCTTCATTGTGTTCTGATTTATTTAGAAAGAAAAGTAGACGCCGCGCCTTATAAAATCTGTTTAAAAGTCTACCTAACATGTCAGTCCTATAAATTTATCATCCACAACACCAATCTGAATATAATGAATGACTCACTCAATTTTGTGAAATGAACTATGAGCTAAATGCATTGAAAGCGCTACGAATACGATAAAATTAAAAAAAAAAACGCTTGATAGATAACCTCACTTTTCTAGTGTTCCGAAAAAAATCATTAATTTGGTGTAATTTTGTGAATATTTCATAGTTTTTGCGTGTGCCCGTAAAATATTGTTTATTTTATAGCTATATATGTCAGGTTAGCCGCGAAAAAGTAAAAAGATTGGGAGATTTCAGTGATTTTGTTGTTTGTTTACATTCTGGGCATAAATGAAACAAAACAGGTATATTAAACGAAACAAAACAACCTAACATTTAAACAAGTTAGGTAATTACGAATTACTGCACAGTACAGACGTTGCGGATATCGACATTAGAAGCTTAAGAACTTCGTCAAACATACAAGAAAAACAAAATGTTGACAATTTATTACATTGAAAGGAATAACCTTAATATACTATCAAAGTATATTGACTATAAGAATATTTACAAAATAGTCTAGTATGCTTACTAAGCTAATTCTTAACATAGACAGCTATAATTCAATATGCCAAATGTACTTACAAGAAATCGATCAATGCCAGAACGAAAATAGCTAGTACACTTTTTTGTTTTCAACATACCTGACATACATATACAAAATATAGGCTAGTTACATACACATAACAAAAATGTTGTCCAGTTAACACTAGCTGCTGGTGTTAAGTAAATAAAGTATAGTTTCTACTATAGCGTAAGTATTAAAAATGCATAAACTGTGAATGGATGATTCTTACACACTCACATTATGCAAAAGAATGAATTTAATGTTTACAAATACTAAGATAACATCACATAATCTTCAACCCAATTTACACTCAATAAGGTTCGCCTCTTGACCAAAGTTTGACATTGACCAGGGGGGCTAAAAAGTCCACATCGAAGCAACTCATCTAAAAAAGCAATATTATATTGCAATTTGACATTTGCGCATATAAAAGTGCGCAATGCAAAGAAATGTCAAATAGCAGTATTACTTTTTTGGATGAATTGCTTTGACGTGGCCTTTTTAACCCCCCAGTAGTTCCAAATATTGCAGAGCGCCATCTGACCTTCCAACCTGGACCGAAAACCGAACCATATGGGTTCAGTCACATCAAACCACATTCCTCCGAAAATTAATTCCAATTCAGTGATACCATAGACTAAATAATCCATACTGGAAAAGTTGCCACTACACGCGCGCAAACCGAGCATTTGTACTAACTATCAAAGTATACATAATGATACAACACACCATCACTAGATTTCATTTACTTTTAGAGAAGCTTACTTATACGGTTAGCGAGATCTAATTACTCCATGTAAAAATGAGTAATAGTATACAAGAATCTCCACCTACTCCAAAAGAGCGCCGGTGACGAGCATTGGTATTAAATTGAAATATATGGAGGGGATGAGACAGGCTGATACCGAGCTAACCGTGAAATTGAGGCCTGCAGCGTTCAGAACCCTAGACCAGATATTTCGTGTATAAATGCAATGAAGTTATGTATTATAATAGACAACATGCATTGAATAAATTTATATTATTGAGCTGCCAGGCATGTACCCATCGTTGAGTTACAAAATAACGAAAAACTAAGAAACGAATAATCACAATAGCACTTAATTTAAATTACAGTACAAAATAAAGAATATTATTTAGTACAAAGTAAAGAATATAACCTTACCTACATTTTAACTTAATATAAATGATCACTGTTAAAATTTCGAACTAGCATTTGACCGACTTATTTATATGACCAATAATGAAATATTTATTATTTTGTCTAAATAGGAAACAGTTATGTTTATGATTCATTAAACACATCCGAAATATCCATGCTATTTAAATTTTGAGAGTCACTTTCACCCCCGCCAGTATCATCTTTTAATAAGTTCTCAATCAACTCTTCAGTCATTTCAGTATCCTGAGTTTTGTCGTCGTTGAGATCGACATCTGCTATCATTTCTTTAATATCACCTTTTTCATCTGTTTCAGAACCCTGATCTTCCTCATCTTCTTTTCTAATATTTTTATCGTTATCATTTACTTCATCCTCTTTCTTAATATCCTTTTCCTCTGTTACGGGTTTATTTATTTCGTCATTTTCTTGTTGAGTTCTTTTTTTTTGTTCATCGTCATCTTTGACATCACCATTAATTGCGCACGAGAGATTTTCATCTTTATCTGACTGTTCGTCATTTTCCTTCTCTTCATTACAATCATTGGATTTATTATCATTATCACCATTTAAATTTAGGCCAGTGTCTTCATTTTCTTTAGTAATAGTACTTTCATCTGCCTGACTATCAATACTGGTATCAACTCGAGTTCGGTCAGTTTCATCAAGAGGATCTCTATCAAAGCTATCTATTGACTTTTCGCCACTGTCATTATGCTCGCTACTGGCGGCACCGGTGAGGTCTACCTCGTGATTTGCTTGGCTTTCATTTGCATTATTAGATTCCATAGAGTTTTCGTCAATAAATATAGGTTCGTCAACGGTATCATTCAAAATTTCAACGTCGTCGTCATCGTCGCTTACTGCACTACCATCAGCCGTTTTCTTAATTACATATTGTTTCATTTCTTTATGGAGATTGTCACGTATTTCGTTAAACCTAGTTGCTGAAGTATTGAGCAATCGATCTAACGACTTATGAAGACTCCGCATTTCATCGACATTGCGCGTTCTTAAAAACACAGTTGTAGCTTCCTTTTTCAATTTTTGTAATCTTGCGAGTGAATACTCTAAGGCATCAACAGCATCTATTAAGTTGTATCTGTACCATTCGATTGGTACATTAAGATCACAACGTCTTGGAGATTTGTCCTTTGTAGATTTTGATGCTCGACCTGATGGTTGTGCAATTTGTTTTACCACTAATGTATTGTTTTGTACACGAGGAGGCTGACGATTTACTTTTCGAGGTGTAGGCGATGGAGTTTTCGCCGTATGTGCACTTGGTGAAGTATTAATTTTTGCGGCGTATATTGAACCTTTAGGCGTGCCTTTACTGGCGTCAGTCAACGCCACGATTGTAGCAGAATACCCTCCTGGCATATTTGGATTAGCATTGATGGCAAATATGCGCCCGTCGGGCAGCCGATACATTTTGTTAGATGATAATGTTTGAGGATCCACCCGAAACTTAAGCCCACCAGTGGCTGCATTAACAGTCACATCATTTTCAGTCATTTGTATGATATTGTCACTTGATAAGTCATTGAACATTGTATTATATCGTGACGTAGCTTGTGGTTGAATATTGCTCACTGGAGCCAGTGGAGGGGCAGGAGTAATGCACTCTACATCATCGTCATTATTTTCTTCTGTTACCTGTTAAGTTAACAACAATTTTAATCTTTATGTGCAATATTTTTACAGTAGAAAATAATACAAAAACATTTATTGTAAGAGTAAAAATTATAAGTCAAATGTCTGTACTTACCTCACATAACGGTTCTAGTGGAAAATCAGGGGTGCAGACCACATCATTAGGGGTGGCCAAGTTGGAGGAAGAAGCGACGGCCGACATGTCCAAACCCTGTTTATTGTTAAAGTGTGATATTAGGATCATATGACCATACTAAATAAAAAATCTATCATTACATACATAACATACAATTTATAGACATAATAATGTTTTCTGCCAGGTCTGCATGACAACCGCGCCGCGCGCGACTTGAATTATATTGAGCGATTCGACCAATAGCCGTTTGACGTCCATCTAAGTAGATAGCATTCGTATCGTTTATTGGTCCAAGCGCTAGATATAAATCGCGCCGCGCGCGGCGCGGTTATCATGCAGACCCGGCTGGAGTAGACAAGGCCACAAATCATCAAACAGTGGTGCTGATTTTTTAAAGTTATATCTATATTTTTTTTTATATGTAACAATATATACTGAACATAATTCTTCCTTCAAATTGCTATTTATTTATTACACTATAATTACCTGAGTTAAATTCTCCAAAGATAAATTGATATTGTCATTTACAAGCATGTTATTTAGGATTCCTGTATTATTGTATCCATTATAATTATTCATATTGTTTATAATGGTCATTGGCATCTGGGGTGGCTTAGGCTTTATCCGGGCATAGGTCAAATTGGCAATATTTTTCGGCTGTATGCGAACAGCAGCTATAGGCTGCACAGGAGGATTAACCATCTGTAAGAATGAATATAAATTATGATTATTATTATTAAATTTTATACATATAATAATAATATTAAAGGCATAGCATACATACCCTGATTTTCTTTGTCATTGGAGGCATAGCTACAGGATTTAGTAATCTGCTAGGCATTGATACTGGAGTAGTTTTGATTAGTATAGGCTTTGCTTTTGGACTAATTGGCCTCTTCTGAGCCTTCTTCTCTTTAGGGGATTCATCGAGATTGATTGAAGCAAATTTCTTCACCTGAATAAAATAATATATTTTTTTAAATGTTAATTTGTCACCAGGGTTGTCAACCTTACAAGACAACATTATATTATTTCAAATATATTCTGACCATGGTGATGACTATTTTAACACCAATACTTTTTTTTGTGAGGCCTACCTGAATAGTAGGAGGAATTATTTTAAGAGTAGCAGCAGTTTTTCTCGATTCCTCCATCTCTTTTTTCTTTAATTCTCTCTCCTTCCTTTTTTCTTTTTTGTGTTTGCAGCATGTGCTGTCATCTAACGCAGAAGCGTCTTGATATGCTTGTTTTAACTTTTCATCCTGAGTTGTTAATATAAGCCTGTATAAAGAATAATACACATATTGTCACATTCACATACACATTGATCTAACGGAAAATTTAGTGAGGGTGTGGGTACTTAGTTCATCTTGCGACGGATGTACCTCTGACTACCCCAATTGGGATTTAGTTGTGAGCTTATGTTTAAAGAATAAGAATAATCTCGGTGAGTGAAAACAGATACATCACGTAATCTGCACTAAAAAAACTTGAATCTCATCCTGCCATATCTCCTGGAAGGATTATTTCATTGCCTCCAGGTTCTACTTCAACACATACATACATAAGATTATACCTATTTCTCGTCAGATGCAAATTCCACTTACTACAACGACCCTGACACACCATTTTCATTTCATAAAAATCAAATCAAATACACTTTACAGCACAGAACTTAATTCCATATGGGATAAATAAAGGAAAATTACTTATTTCGCAGGTCACAAAAGCGTAAAAGAGCCCAGCACACAGCACGAAGGTCCCACAGACACTTTGGATTACATTTGAAACATTTCCAGTCATCAGTGTTTTCAATCTCTTTGATTTTTGGCATACCAAAGTTTCGCTTTATACATTTCTGTAACAAAGTGGTGCAATGTTATAAATTTTAATATCAAATTTATAATGGTGAATTTGTATGAAGACATATTTTTTTTAATAAGAGACTTTTCAGGCTACGTTCCCCAAAACTGATATTCTTATTAGTTATATTAGTTGGCTACCTAGGTACATAATTATTCAAAAGTACAATGTAATGGCAGAAGCATTATACTTATAATAATAATTGTTGGTTGATATTTGGATCACAATATGTAGAGAATTATGTTGCTACGTATATTGCTTCTCTTTATTTTGAACATGTAATTCTGCCTGGGTGTAATAGAAAGGGTCATCATTTATACCCAAAAACAATGATAAAAGATGCATGTCTGTTATCCATGAAATTAGAAGGTTACACGAAGGAAAATTTAGACAGCGCCATCTATGTATATTGTTTTTGAGGAATGTAGCCTGGAAAGTTCCTCTTTATTTTTAACTGCAACTTTTATGGAAATAGGTACAAGCCTGACTAATAAAATTAATTTTAAAATTCAAAAGCTATTGTTTAACTAAAATGTCCACAAATCTGGGCCTTATGAGATTAAAAGATGTAAAGCAATACATATTTTAAAAGAAAACAAATGCAAGAAGATCACTTTTTAAATGCTGATCTTTGGATGCTGTTTAAAACTCACAGACTACATCTAAAAAACTTTTAGGTCTGTAATTTTACATCTATTTTCCAAATGGACACAAAATTATAGCAGCAGTCAAAATAAATTTTAGAAACATTTATTACAGTATTGGCACCAATGTTACATTATCTTCTTAGCTTTACTTACAATTTCTAATATTCTTATTTGGTTTAAGTAACTGAAACCAGTCCTAAATAAGAATACATTGATATTATAGATAAATAATAACAATAGTTACCGCACAAAATACATGAGGGCAGTCCGAGCAACAGTAAACCTGGCCTCCTTGGCCACACCAGCGGCAATAGAGTTCTGAGCCATCATCCCCCTTTTCAAACTCTCCACTGTTATAGAATGTGTGACATGCGTGGCATGTTAGAGTACGCAGCAAAGGGTGCGACCTCATTCGAGTTTCGTTCCGCATAGAGCACCCCAAGTGGCGATCACAAGCAGTGCAATGCAATCGTTCAGATTTAACCTCATTTAAATCTGCAAATATATCAAGTTTCGGTAATTTTATGTTACCAAAAATAATGAAAGATTTCAAGCACAATTTATTAACGCTACCTGGAAATTTCAATGTATAAAAGCTCCTCTCTTCCTCCAAAATATCGTCATCAAAATCTGTATCAGTGGGATCTGGAATGAAAGTCATAACATATTTACGTGTTTTCCAAAGTATCTGCTAAGTTATACAGCAAAAATATTACGCACCAGGGAAGGGCGGGAATTTTGTTTTATCATCGTCTGGTGGAACCGGCATCTCAGACTCCGTAGAAGGCGCCTCAGTCTTGACGACTTCACTCATCTTGAAGCTAGCTTCTTTTCTTCTATTTCAGGGATAAAGTGGTATACAACAAACATAAAAGTACGTGTTTAAACACGAAAACAGACGTCTGGCTTCACGGGCTTCTAGGATTTTACACGTTTATAGACACAAAACGATGCCACAAAATTCGGCCATTTTGGCATTTTTGTGTCTGCCAGTTCATTTGACAGACACAGTCGAGTAGTGTTGCCAACTGATAACAGTAAATTTTGACAGCTTCGGCGGATTTTTAACAGATCGGGCAAAGAGCAAAATGTGATCAAAATCAAATTTATTTTATAGCGCCACAAATACAAACTTATAAAAAATCATTTCTATACATAGCCTTTTTCACGAAAAACTAGGTTGTTGGATAGAAATATATTTTATTACATATAAACATACTATTACAAGCGTCAAAAATTCAAAACGTTCTTGTTTCTAAGTCTAGGACGCAAATCTTTTGCTAAATTGACAACACTGCAGTAGAGCTGTCAAGGTACTTTTTTTTAAAGGTTTGTGGCATGGACATAAGTTGTTTGGCCCAAGCTTCACTAGTTCACACATTACCCACAATTCCACAAACGACCCACAACCTCCGGTCCGCGGAGTTCCGTGTTGCTCTATGCCCACAACTTATAAATGAGGGACTTGCCAGGCTTTGTTCCTCAAAAACAATACAGATGGCGCTGTACAGTTTCTCCTTCGTTTACCTTCTAATTTCATGGATAACAGACATGTATCTTTTACCTTTGTTTTTTGGTTATAAATTATGATCCTTTTTATTACACCCAGGCATAATTATATCATCCACCCATTATTATTCTGATCAAAATAAAGAGAAGCAATATCATTGTAAACCGTATCCGATCCAAGTATCAAGCAACAAATATTTTTGTACGTGCTTTTGCCATTACTTTGTATTTTTGAATAATTATGTACCAGAGTAATGAGAAAATAAATCATTAGCCAATGAGAATAGTAATACTATTCCCGGGAAAGAAAAATCTAAGACTCGACTGATAGTTCCAAGCAGTAGTGCCTAAGGAAACGAAGAGTAATTTTATTACGTAAAATGAGCGCCATCAATTTTTTTTTGGGGAACGTAACCTGGAAAGTCCGTCATTTATTTTTCGGAGCAATTTTAAACTTGCAATAAAGATAAGTGAAAGTGTCCTTAGCATTTTGGAGATACCAATAATGGTAACACTATGACGACTACAGCTTTTCGCAATGAAATGATCAAACGTATGCACCAATATAATTTATCATCTCTCGGGAGTTCGTATCAAGTCGGGCAACCCCATTAGGGATTATGGGCGTGAGTTTATTATGGTATAAAGGACGGTGTGTATAAAATGAATGAACAATTTATTAACAGGTACAATTGTTTATTACAAAAATCTCAAAGTCAGTCAGGTTTTAGTAATTTACAGAATAAAGGTAATATAAAATATAATACTATTACAACAATGTGCGGAACACAATTAAGTTATTTTACAAGAAAATAAATGCAGAAATGGCAACTGTATATCACTATTACATTACACCAACTTGTTAATAATGCACTCTTCATTTATGTATGTTTTGTGTATGGCTACATTTACTGAAGTAAGTCACCTAAGAACTTATTGGGCTGGTTTTGCCTCGCAATCGCTTCTGATAAAGCCAGACCTCAAGTCGGTAAGCGGACACCGGAATAAAAAAAAGGATCAACGAAGATGAGCAGTTTTCCTTCTATCGTTATTGCAATATACATTTTTCCTACAATATTTTTTTATATTTATTGCAGCAAGTTTAATTTTTCTAATGTCAAATAAACATAATATTTTAGCAACCTAGCAATAATATTTATAGCTACACAAATATATATAACCCGTGTGAAATAACTAAACATCTCGCCAGCTAGTTATGCGCAATATACGCGGCGGGTTATATGAATAGATTCATATCTGCACATGCACCCGCGGAAATTTGGACGACATGTTGCCAAATTGACATAAGGCGGCGGGTAAATGGGTTATAGCATGGTATAAGAAGACCAGGTATGCTCAAAACTGACAGCTAACATTTCAAGGTTAACCCAGCTGACGTCATCCCGCCCTGTATTGCCATTTCGTAATAAATAAATTACCCACAACCAATGTTTTTATATTTACTTTGCAAGGAAATTTAGAACTTTTAGTAAAACATTTACTTAAAGTTTTAGTCATATTTATATATGTGACAAGTAATAGTTATTTAATACATTAGCCAGTAATTCACTTAATTTTCAATAATAAAATATACGCCCTTGGAATGTAGGAGGTACCAATTTAATGGTAACACTTACGTCATTATGGGCTAGCAATGGCGGCTTGTCATAGGATTGAGCATACCTAGTCTTCTTATACCATGGGTTATGGTGTATATTGCGCTTTAGAGTAAGTCTAAGTATCGCTACAAAGCGTACATACAACACATAAAGACAAATGCGTGACTTTAGTGGGTGCGGGTTTACTTCCGTAAAGAAGTTACATTTCAACGAGGAGTCTATTTAATTCGCACGGGATATAATCAAAATCTATAAATATATAGGTAATTCTATTTACACATTAAAATATAAACCAGAGGACAATCTTGATAAAAAATATTTTATTTTGTATAAAATGGCTGGACCAGTAAAGTTAAATCAAGGAAAAAAGAAAGAAAAAAAAATCTGAATATTACCGGTATAAAGTAAATTCTATTCGTTAGGAAGAGATTCTCCGTTTATAAGCTATAAGCAGCTATCGGTTCAAAATATCATATTCTAAATTGTTTATCGGCCATAACATTTAATTTTTAATTGCAACTAGGTGTCGACACTGTTATGTGAGACTGTATAGTAACTGAATACAGTCACTGTTTACAATTAGTCACTGTTTTTAGTACACAAACTAAGTATAATTGCCTACCTAAAACATCCTCTAGGTCTATCAAACTTTGTTCTAATCTACACTATATACACAGAGATAGCTCTTAAAGATTATTGAGGCACAACAGTATATTAGCACCATGTTCAAATTTCACATGCGTTTGATTTTCAAATTAAAAAAAATACTTAATAAAAATATTTCTGGATAGTTAATTGTTACGTTTAGTTGCAATAAAGAGACAGGATTTGTTATTCCTCAATAAGTGGTAACAATAACAAAATTGTAGATACGAGTAAACTTAAAATTAACAATTATACATACATACACATAAAACTAAATTCCATTGCGATATTGCTTAAATGCCCGACAGTACTGTCGACTACCACTTTTACGTAACAAATAGGGTATTTAACTGGGTCAAAGATAAGTTATAAAATGCTAATCTAGTAATAGAAGTGAGGCTAAGATGATCAAAAATCAATCTCATTTTACATTTCGACTTATTTTCGTATTTTATTTATGAATTAAGTAACAATGAGTACGACGTTTGACCGCTTTTATTGTTAACGTCAGAGGACAGTATTTCCATACAGATTCCAAGGAAAACTTTCGCTTTGACTTTTCGTAAAAAGTATCTCAATTAACTAGGTTGTCAAGTAGCCTATTGTTCTTATGTAATTATTCCGTTACCTTTATTTGTTCAATAGTGTTAAATAGCACTACTCATATTTTACGTATTCGTCAAACAATTTGATATGGCACTATAGCATTCAAAACTTTGCACTTATTTTATAAGACTTATAATCAATTTCGTTATCTGAGAAAATGGCAACTATGTTTGTAGTATTGTCGTGAAAATTAGTTGCGATCCGTATTAACCCCTGATATTGATTAAATGGGTTGATATAGGTGCCGAAACGGATCACGAGATCTCGATAGATGTGTACAGTCATGAGCAATATAATGTAGCCACTTTAGGACTCTGTCGCACTAACATATTTGACATTTAGTGAGACTTACAGTTCAATTTGTCAAAGAAGTTAATGTGACATGGTACCAAAGTGTATACATATTAATGCTCGTGACCGTATGTGATCTTGATAAGGCGACACGTGGCTACGAAATGCCAGTCACTTTGGAATCTTCTAGAAAGCAGTCCGGCGGACGAAGGCGGCTGCGTTGTATAAGCGGTATGGAACTTTCTAGAAGGTTCATGTATATAATAGCACGTATACAACCGTAATTCTCCGCCCCGCACCAATTCTTATAGGGTGGCGAGCTAGATGTACCTGCCCTGGCATAAGGGGGTTTGTCATAATAAAGTACAGCAATTGGCTCCGTCAGTTAGTTATAAATTAATACGAAACTTGATTATTTCCTCGCTCGTACTTACGCGGTAAGGTAGACACGATAGGAATGAGATTGGTTGTATGGAGTAGCCCTGGTGTGCTAGTAGTGTAGCCTGAGACAGGCGGGCGAGGGCGGCGGCGCGCCGGGTTCGGGCTCGGACTCGGCCGCGTCGGTGGAGGCCGGCGTGGGCGGCGGGGGCCGGTTGCAGGCGCGGTAGTGGCGGTACGGGCGGCGCCGGGAGTTGCCGCCGCCGCTGGCCGTGGCCGGGCTGGGGGGAGGGTTCGCTGTGGGCCGCGGGTAGCTCGAGCACAGGCTGTCTGTCGCTCTGGAATGGAAAATATCGCATTTTAATTACGTCACCACTAATTTAAGAGCCACGCTCTTGTCGGTGTAGCATTCTCCATTCTTCATTTTAATTACGTATAGTGTATAAAAACGAGATGTGTAGTCTGTCATGCGGTAACTAAAGCAAGGAATAAAATGGTGTAAGATGAATTGGCCAAGCATGTCATATGGACCGGACCAACTCCAAAGTTTAGGTATGAAAAAAAAAATGGCAACATAGCCACCAAACTTTATCATGACGGGGACACCAGTTTGGCGGCGAGGGTGTGCTGCCGCCAAAGGATGGGTACTGAACAGAGTACAGTACCCCGCTAGCCACAAGTTAGTAGCGTGACTACGGATCGAATATCCATTTGAGGCATGTTGGAAGTTGTATATATATGCGTCACTCTGTGTAAACTTTGATAGCGCGTTTCAGAACTGCATTATTGAATGGTGGCGCCATCTGTTGCACGTGGGCGGAACTAGCTGGCCAACTAGCCGGGTCCGCCTCAACTCTCAGCCACTTCGGGAGCATAGTGTAGGGGTGCACTACTCACGCGGTGCCCGAGGAGGGCCTGTCGTCCCCGGGCTTGGGCCGGCACAGCACCCTGGCGGCGGGCGAGGCGGCGTGCGCCGGCGAGCGCGGCGGGCGCCGCCAGCGCCGCAGCGCCGCCCACGCGCCCGCCAGCCCGCCCGCGGCGCCCACGATGCAGCCGCACACCACGAACGCGTTCGACTGACGGCCCGCCTCCGGCTACGGAGGAGAATACAACATGTATCAACAATAGAACATGTTAAATACATATCTAATGTTATCACATTATTATGTCACTTAGAAATAAATTTAAAGAAATTAGTATTTTAACTTTGGCATCACAATATATCTTTGAAAACATAATATATGTAAAAAAAAACATATATGATTGTTTGCAAAAAATAGCGATCGGCACATTGTTAATACCCGGAATAAAAATAATCTTGCTTTAATTAAAAGTCAGTCTATTACATAAGATCACTAAATCTTTTAAGGAGCAATGTATACGTTTTTACAATAAGATTCCAATTGACATTCAGAATTTGCCTTTCAACTGTTTTAAGACAGTAGTTCAGAAACTTTTCAAAAATGATGTTATAAGGTTAGTGATTATTTAGAAGATATTAATGCAAGGGATTACCTGTCTGAGAACTGATATTAGGCAGCTAAATTACTCAATTGTATAATAATATTTTATGTTTATTTTTTTTAAAAGAACTCTAGGGCCCTGTGCCGAGGTTTTTCTTGCAGCTTCTTTTCCCCGGCTATACAGGTTGTGAGAAGCTGCAGTAGTTTTAGGCGGATGAGACGTTCGTTATGTAAAAATTGACGATTCAAAGTGTAGCTATGTTACCTATTGAATAAAGATATTTTTGAATTTGAATTTCACAGCACTGACTCACCGGTTCTTTATGATATCCACATGCGGCAGGAACCTCGTCCGAGCCGTCTTCACAATGTTGTTGGCCGTCACACAGTAGTCGTGCGGGTAAGCATAGTCGCTCGTCACATCTGTTCAAAAACGAGACGCATTTATAAAAAAGCTAAACAAGTTTGTAAGGCGTCTTTTGGTTATTTATGGCTCTCGCTATTAGGAGTTGGGTAATCCTAGGTTATTATGAAACTGTGATTATTAAACAAAGACAGATGTAAAACTGATGAAAACATTTATTTTTTTCTATTTAACTTATTTGTGAATTTAAATCAAGACACACACGACGTAATAACAAGTCCGACACTTTATAACATTTTTCTATGACATCGCAGTGTGCTTTTTTATATAAATTCCATAGTCCATATTCCATATATAAATTTCATAGTTTTGACGTTAAGTAAAATTTAATTGACTTGACTAGTTGAAAACTAGCTGATCACAAGCGTGAGTTGATGTACATTACGAGGGCTGATTGATAAGTATCCGAAATGAAATACTTTTTAAAACTAAAATGGAATAAGATATATACCGTTCTATTTTTAAATCTTTAGTAAGCTTACATGCAAAATTTTATTTCATTGGCGCCAAAAAGTCTACTTTTATGCGACGATTGATTTTTATTTGCTAATTACGTTTGAAAAATGGAAAAAACTGAAGTTCGGGCCGTTATTAAGTTCTACGTTTTGAAGGGAAAAATAGCATGTCCGATTAAAGCCAAGCTGGATGCCGTATTAGGTGAATCTTCTCCTGCGATGAGTACAGTTCACACCTGGGTAACCGATTTTAAACGGGGCAGAAAGAGCTGTGAAGACGCCCATAGAGCCGGACGTCCAAATGAGGTCACAAATGAAGTATGATACGAAAAATTTTAAAAAATGTTCTAAACGATCGACGATTGAAATTACGAGAGATACCCATAATGGTAGGGATATCATCGGAACGAGTTTTTAATATTTTACATGAACATTTGGATATGAAAAAGCTTTGCGCGCGATGGGTGCCGCGTTTGCTGACTGCAGACCAAAGACAGCGGAGAGTGGATGATTCCTTAAAGTGTCTAGAGCTGTATAAACATGATCCTGTTGAATTTTTGCGGCGATATGTAACCGTTGATGAAACATGGATTCATCATTATACGCCTGAAACAAAAGAACAGTCTAAACAGTGGACTAAGAGCGGTGAACATGCGCCTAAGAAGGCAAAATCAACATTATCGGCTTGAAAGGTGATGGCTATTGTCTTTTGGGATGTGCGAGGTGTGATTCACGTGCATTATCTTGAAAAGGGTAGGACAATTAATGGACAATACTACAAAAACTTGCTGCAAAGATTGAATGAAGAAATTCAAAGGAAGCGACCTCATTTAGCGAAGAAAAAAATACTGCTCCACCAAGACAACGCACTTGTTCACACTTGCGCTGTAGCAAACGCTAAAATCGAAAAATTAAGCTATGAATTGCTGCCGTATCCACCTTACTCGCTAGACCTGGCTCCGTGCGACTTCCATCTGTTCCCAAATTTAAAAAAGTGGCTAGGTGGCCAAAGATTTTCTTCAAATAAAGAAGTCATTGCCACTGTAGACGGCTATTTTGAGGGGTTGCACAGGATCTTCTACCAAAATGGTATAAAAGCTTTAGAGAAGCGCTGGAATAAGTTTGTAGAGGTAGAAGGAAGCTATGTTTAAAAATAAATCATTTTTGTGTATAATATTAGCAGTTATCATTTTCATTTCGGATACTTATCAATCAGCCCTCGTACCTGAAAGCGTCAGGCAGCGGGTGGTCGGCGCAGTGTGCACCGCGCGCGCAGGCGTCGAGCGTCTCCGCGCAGCTGCCGTCGGCGCAGCGCAGCCCCGTCGCGCATACGCCGCACGACCCGCCCTCGTCTGACCCGTCCGGGCAGTCGATCTGCCCGTCGCATCTGCAATCAAGTTATACCGTTTCACGAGATCCGCTTACTTAACCTGATGTTTTTAATAAAAGCAACTGTCTATCTGACCTTCTAACCCGCGAAAGGAAAACCAGCCCAATACTAATTTATTTGAAAATCATTGGTTTAGACCGGTGCTGGGATTCGAACATGCGACTTCACACTGACAGTCAAGCGAACCAACTGGACTACCAATAATAATTGGTTCAACAGACAAATCGGCTAGTAGTGTGTTGATATAACAGTAGTGCAGGGCGCAGTGTGGGTATACTGACTTCCACTCGCTGGGTATGCAGCGCGGCGCGGCCCCTGGCGGCGCGCCGCCGCAGGGGTGGTCGGCGCGCGCGCAGGCGGGCGGCGGCGCGCACGCCAGCCCGCAGCCGCACGCGCCGCCCGCGCCGCACGCGCCCGCGCCGCCGCCGCACGCGCGCCCGCCGAAGCACGCGTGCTCGCGGGCCACCTGCGCCCACAACCTCACTGTATAACTTTGCACTACAATAACACATCCAAATCGGTACACACATTCGTCAAAGTGGTGCTGTTAGTGACACCGTAACGAAGACTTTGAGGGATGGTTCAGGTCGTGATTCTGAATTGATAATTGACGGAAAATTTCACAAATAATCGCACTCAGTATTCGGTACAGCGTCACTAAGACCCTATACAAGTATGAAGGATACAGAGCGATCCCGGCCGGGAATATTGTGTAATGTTCTCGTGAACCGCACCTTGTGCACGGTGAGCAGGTGGTGCAGGCGCGCGAGGTGCGGCACGGGCTGCGCAGGCGCGTCGCGGCGGTGCAGCGGCAGCCGCATGAGGGCGCGCTCGCCGCCGCCGCCGCACAGGTACACGTGCCCGCCCAGCACCGCCAGCGTGCCCACCCAGCCGCCCTGCCACACCACGCGTCTGGCGGGAAAATACATTCATCAACACCGAGGTCTGTACCAAAAATATCCGAAGATGTTCCATGTTTCGGAGGTCACATTAAGTAGTCGGTTCCAGCTGCTATGCACGAGCCATGTCAAGGCCTTTGGCGGCTCTATATGAATCTTGACACCAGGGTTGATAAAGTCGATCATTGATCTCACAACCCGAGAGGACATTAATATAGACTGAAATTTGAGTTGGTTTTATAGTAACCCACCGTCAAACCGCAGTGGAACAGCGTGGTGAGTATTCTCCATACCCCGTCCAGGGGAGAACTGTGCCCAGAAGTGAGAGGTATATAGGCTGTTTATATATTTTTTTATAGATATACTTACTTGTTATGCGAGTCGAGATCCACAGCATGAATTTGCCGATTAGCGGCCCAGTAGACCGTACCAGTAGTCTGGTCTATGGTGAGCGCCGTGGCGTTAGTAGCGCGCGCTAGTTCGATACGGGACGTGCCGTCGACACTCGCGCGCATTATCGCGCCGAGCCCTACGTCGTTCCATACTAAGAGCCTAGAAGGATTATGGAGTAAGTACAAAGCTGATAGATAGACAAGACTCACTTCGTACATCAGCGGACTTAGCACCGTAAGCGCGCGACTCTTTCTCGCCTCGACATACGTCACCCGTCACTCTCTCACAGTACTGCACAGAAAGAGACAGATGATCTCTGTCGCGGCGAGAAAGTGCTTACGGTGCTAAGCCCGCAGCTCTCTCTTTCCAAAGTATTTACAAGACACCGCAATAGATTACAGAGCGTAAAGGAAGCGAGATTACTTTGTATTATAAATAAGTTTTTTGTATTTTCTGAGTATCAGAATAAAAAGAGTTTCAGTTCTATTTCACAATATTCATGTGGGATATTGAATATTCTATATCTTCATTCCTTTTATTTTCTTCTTTTTACAAAAAACAAATGCCCCTTACATTCCGACCCCAATCTAATTATAGACAATCCTAAATTCATGCCATAGATAACCCAAATCCCCATTCATTATCCTTCCATAGTATTATCTCTTACTTTTCTATATTTATATTGTCGCTCTTGTTTCCGTTATTGACTTTATATCTGTACTTTTATGCTTCCGTTACGCCACTCAAAAGAACTTATACAAATTATAAAGATATAAAATATTTTAAAGTATTTGAACACTATTGGCTTTTAGCTCGATTAAACTCAAGAAAAATATCAATACAACTCACCTTTTGGTCTGATGGAAGGCCAAATGTCGAGGCATCATACCAGCACCACGGAGTATAACGCCTGAGGAGTTCCCTTCTATCGACGTGGCATTTATAGAATCCGTGTCGGCACAGGTCCAGTACAAAGCACGTCCTAACACGTCTAGGACTAAATGGAACGGACGTGATAAACCGGTTATAACTGGAGATGAGTCGGTTAACGCTGAAGTAGTCGAGTATGAGATCGGGACGCGACGGATCGCGTGGGACTCGTCGTCCATCCAGTATAGGTATCTGTTGGTGAATACATGAAGAATTACTCTTTGGCGAGTAAAGGCAGAAAGGCAAGGAAAGAATTACTCTTTGGAGATCGATTTATCTAAATAGGTCACTAAATACTGAGTAATAAATACCAAAAGCAGTCAAAAATATAAAGAAAATATTTCTTTATAAAAAGGTTGAAAAACAGGATTCTTCATTATATTCTTAACTTTACTGACACCATATTTTTGACTGCGGTTTAGTATTTATTACTCAGTATTTAGTGATCTATTACATATACTCAAGAATGGAGAATGCTACACCGATAAGAGCATGGCTCTTAATTTAGTGATGATAGCGATTTAATAGCTTTTTCTTCAAGTTCTAGACAGAGTATTCATTTATTGCATAAATCAAAGTCATAGATGTTTAGTCTGTGGTACCATAATTGTGTCATTTCGTGTGTACACAAACGTAATCTAATTTTAGTTTGACAGCTTTTAAAATAGTGCCGTCCTTCACTTACAATATGTGCAAGAAAGAGATATAACTAGTTTAACTCCTGTCTGTGTTTACCCGATTCGGCACCACTATCGTGGATTAATTGGAGTTGTTTGATTGCATTCATCAGCACCAACGTTTAGAAGCTTCTAATTTCAAAGAGTTATACATAGATCTAATGTTTAAAGATATTCAATAAGCTCACTTACTTATTAACAGGGTCATACTCAATAGCCCTCACGCTTTTGAGGCCAGTCAGTGGAATGGCAGCATCGTTACACTCTCCATTCGCGACCACTATACGTCCGATTGCGTTCTTCTGGGCGAATAGTAGGAATTCTTCTGGTTCTGTAGAAAAATACAGAAGTTTCACGAAATTTCGATAAATAAATAAACCCGTAACCCGTAGTCACGCCTCGGTCACTCCGTACAAAAATCTATATTTTACCGTGTGTCGCTTAAGGCGTAAGTACGCGTGGAATAGACAGACCGGCCCCCCTTAATCCTTATCGCGAATTGGCCATCTAAGACTAAAGTAAGACTCAGAGGTAAATGGTTATTACAATATGTGTTTTTATAGTGGTAATGAATTCTTTAACTATAGGAATAAGTCTTAATAAAAAAATCATTATAAAAAATAAATAAAAAGAATAATAAAAAATATTAAATAATAAAAAAATAATTAATAAATATTTAATTATTAAATATTTGCACACCTGCTTGCAGGTTGAATACATGTACTGTTTTACTTAGAATAAGATCTTTAACTTTGTGTTCTTGCAAATAAATGATTGATTATGATTAGAGCAGGTGAGGTCCGCGCCCATTGCCATTGGTGCAGGGCGGAGAGTTACCGATCTATACGTAGTATTGTTCTTTATTCTATATTTTGTTGAGCGATATGGCGGAGACGGATATACTATTGAACTAAATAAAGGATAAACTGCTTATTTATGACTTATTGTAAGTGTTGTAACTCACATTAGACATTGTCTTGGAGTTTTATTAGTCAAATAGTATCAGGACATCAGACAACATACAGGGTGTTAGTGACATCGTAACAAATACCGACGGGGATGATTCAGACCATGATTCTGAGTTAATATCGAGTGGAATTTTCCGTCGCAAAATTAATGTTTTTTTTTAGTTTTCTTAAATTATTTTCAATTCTATACTTTTGCGACGGAAAATTCCACTTGATATCATATCAGAATCATGGTTTGATTCATCCCTCAAAGTTTTCGTTACGATGTCACTAATACCCTGTATATAAAATATTCAGTTTCTCGCTCACCTGAACACGTCAAGTTATCCTTATTAAGTCGGTAGTGCGTCGGGCAAGCACAACGGTAGTCAGTTCGGGTGTCAGAAGGCAGTGGTAGACACAAATGAGAACATCCGCCGTTGTCTACTCCACACTGATTGGTTCCAGACGATCGAGCGCGATGGTACACTTTCAAGTCCGATATGTAGTCAAACTGTGAGTGGATGGTCTTACGATTTGTCCCGTCTATTTTTTTGGCTGCTTCGATTATGCCTGTTGGTAAGAAAATGTGATACCTACTTAATTTATCTTTTTTTAAAGTATTTAAAATGTGGATGCCTTAGAAGATGATTGGCGAAATTGATACATTTACCAGAGAAAAGTGGAAGAAGAATAATAGAAGAAACTCGTTGAGGTAAATAAAGCTACCTCCAATTTCGTATCGGTGCGGGGCGAGTGTCCCTTCTATACGTAGTATTATTCTTTATTCTATGACAGTAGAGTATATAAAAAGGCGCAGAGAATCTAATACATGACGTGCTAGTCCACATCTATGGCCAAAACAAGGCGAAACCATGCCAAAAAAGGAAAAAAAAAGAAGACACTTACCGGTGTTCCAATCACCCCAAAACACCCGATCATTATACAAAGTAAGCGCATACGGCATAGGGATATCATCAGCTAAAATCTTCCTTCCCGTGCCGTTGAGAAACGCGTATTCTATCGCCGGCGGGTCCAACGCTGCCCAATAGATGGCGCGCCGGTCGAAGTCTATGGCCAACGCGTGGACCCTGCCTACTTGATCCATGAACACGGTGGGTGATGATCCGTCCATTGCCGCGCGTTTTATGCTCTTTGAGCCCAGTTCTGACCAGTACATGTAGCTGCAATTAACATTATATGAAAATACCACTGAAAACGTTTAAAATCACAGGAAACGATGTTTACTTAAAGTGATAAAGAAGAGGAATATTCTCTCTGACCATTTTCAAATCCGCAAATTACTCATATGATTTATTTGAGCATTCAAAACTCTGATTATTGATACTCACCCCTTTTTCGGATCTAAGACAATGCTTTTAGGTTTCTTAAGGCCCTGCCAAATAAGTGCTCGTCTACTAGAGCCGTCCAAACGAGCCACCTCGATGCGTTGGGTCGTTGTGTCTGACCAGTAGATGTTTTGGCCTGACCAGTCTATGGCTAAACCTGAAAGACGAATATTAAGGATGAGTCATAGTTGCTTCTCTTTTGTGGAGTCAGCACGGGTTGCGTTATTGTGCGAGATAGACGCAGCTATCCTATCTAACGTAAATAAACGTCGCACCATTGGCGGAAGTTGCTTCGCGCTAGATGCAATAGGAGCGTAACTCCGTTTCATTATCTTATTGGCCAAAAAGGGCCATTTTTTGCCGATATGGTAGGCGATGGTAAGTGATTTAGTAATCCTGGCATCAGTGTTGATGAGGTCAGTCATTGGCCACACAAGTACTCACAATCTACACGGGAAAGGACTGAAAGAACGTAATCCTTTGGTCTACGACATTCTTCTTCTTCTAGTATCCATCTTATGCTTTCAATATTATACCATGCGTAACTGAAAGTTGCAGTGTTTGCCTGAGTGTAAAACATATTTTTAACACAATGACATCCTACCTTCTACCAACCCCATCCATTCAAGTATTTTTTCCATATTGCTGCCGTTCACGGAGCATCGGTTAATGGTCTTCGTTTTGCTGTCAGACCAGTATATCTTTGATCCTGATACATGAACTGCTAAGGCACTGTAATTTTAAATAATAAATGTATATATTATTATAAGCACGCGGGCCAGGCAAGAGGGAAACCACAGCCCTACTTTTTCTTAAAAAAGTAGCATGGAGAATGTTACACCGACAGGAGCGTGGCTCTTAAATTAGTGGTGATTATAATTATAGTGTTACAATACAATACAAATACACTTTATTGCACCAAACTAAAAATAAATAATTAAAAAAAGTCTCTTAATTAAGTACATGGCAAATGGCGGCCTTATCGCTTAAAGCGATTAACGATTGCGATTTTTAGCGATTAACGATTGCGATTTTTAGCGATTAACGATTGCGATTTTTAGCGATTTTGATTTTATTTTTTTAAGTGTTTTGTTGAATCAGATGGCAGTTTCGAGAATGTCTCATTTGGAAAAGACATTCATGTTTAGTGTCAGAGTAGAAAGTTTAGGGTTACTGGCTAGACATTATAAGAAACATGAAAGATGGTCTTTCCAAAACTCATTTTTTTCTCGCACATTCGAGTGTAAAATGTGCATATGTATGCTCTGACGGTCCAAAAGTCCTTTTAAAATCCAAACCCCATTTAACAACTACTGTGTCTAATCTGTGCCGCAAAAGGTTATTTGTAAAAAAAAAATGGAGTTCAGAATGGAATAGGCTTCGTATACTATAGATGTGGGGTAGCGTATGCCCAGTACTGGGACATACATAAATATATTTATACTGTTATGTATTGTCATTGCTCACCTGACTTCTTTCAACTCCTTGATCGGCAGTATGGCGTCGTTGTTTTCGTTCTCCACACTTATTCTGCCAATAACATTCTTACGACTGTATACTAGGAACGCTTCAGGTTCTATGCACGCCTTTCTATCACTGCCTAGTTCAAGACCTAAAAAAGAGATTTTGATTATTTATATATAAATAATGTTACACAGTGTGTATGACAATAGCAAAGGCAATATTTTGTATAGACTGTAGTGTACCTATAATTTTATAGGTAATCTGTCGAAAAAAGACGCACTCTTAGAGTCTATATATAGCGAATAGCCGTGATCTTGTAGCAGAGTACAAACTCTGCACATACTGGCCTTTTGTTCGGACCATCATCATTTTAAATTACGAAATTCTCATTCCATTCCATTCGCATTTCCTTTCATTTTACTCATTTTGACTCACTGCATCCCCGACCTTCATTAAAACAACAAGTATATTATACTGTTTAGGGCCGTGCCCTCTAATTCTTAAGTCTTGATTCCTTTGTGAAATGTGTATATTGTGAACTATTATGTTTGTGACCATGTTACTAAGTTTGTGAAGTGTTTTAATAAACTGTATATATTCCTATTGCTGTTGCTTCTACTTTATCATCGTCATCACCAATCATTCCCCTACTCTGCCGGCACGTCGGGATACCATATCCTCACCCCTCAGCGTGCCGCAATCTATATCACCTCAGTGCCAGAAAAGACGATACAATCAACTTCGATCAAATCGACATTATAGCATAGAATAAGGAATTATTATTACGTATAGAACGGCAACTTTTCGCTCCCAACCAGCGGCTCATCTAGGTTTACCTCACCCCCCCTCGGTTTTACTTTAGTCTTCAATCGTATGGGCGATAGACGTCATACAAACAGATGCGTACACGCGTACGATAAGGTCAATGTGCAGTGTCTGTGTAAAACGAGCTGTTTTGTATGAAGTGTCCGGTGACTATAGGCTCCCATGATTCTTACCTAAAGGGCAACTGCAGACATAGTCCTTCGGGCGGTTGAAGCAGAGGTGGCTGCAGCCGCCATTGTTGTCCACACACGGGTTGTGCCCGAGAGGCTCGCCTAGCCGGAACGCTTTAACACCCATCATGTTCGCCATTTGTTCAACTACTGGTTCTCTGTCTAGGCCTGAAATTATTTAGGGATATGTAATGTTTGAATTCAAGTATATATACATGATGAATGATGAATATCTACAGTTATCCCGTTTTTCACGGGGTCCGCTTATTTAACCTAAAGATTTGACAGGTCCTATTTCCAACAGAAGCGATTGCTTATCTGCTCAGGAGAATTTCTTCAGCACATTAAATTGAAGATTAACTTCATCTTATTTCGGACTATCGGGTGATCAGCCTGTAATGTCCTAACCATACTGGGGGTTTTGTGATATGTCCCTACCGGAATTCAAACCCGGGATCGCCGGATCGTGAGCCCAACGCTCAACCACTGGAACACGGAGGCCTTTAGATAGACATGATGAACGGTACAGTGACAGGTTATCTTACCAGCCCACTGCCCAAAAAGGCAGTACATATATTTTTTTGTTGAAGCCTTAATTGAGGCTAGTATTGCTCCATGAGTTGCACTTACCAGTATCCTTATTAATTCTATCCAATGTTCTTCGTTGCATATCAGTCCAATATATGTGGTTGCCAAGCAAAGTTAGACCGAAAATATGAAGGATATCGTTATTGTGCAGCTCTCTTCTGTCTGACCCGTCCAAATTGCACACCTGAAGGAACGATTTATAAAGATTAAAGCGATGCGGCGTGGGAAGCCGGAGATTGTACAGAAACCGCGTCGCGGAAACGGACAATAACCGTAACTATATAACATCCCCCCCTCTTCCAACAGATACTTTATACGTGTAAGTAGTTTCTCTTATTTATAAAAAGACTACCAATTGTTTTACCTTCAAAATCCATGGGGTTTAAAGTCGATTATTATAAAATATTTCTGGTTCGGAATGCCCCTGGTACTGCGTATGTATGCAAAAAGCTATTCACTGCATACAAAAATCGCGCGTAACGCGTAAGTGCGAGTTGGACAAGTCCATGCGTTCTTCCCCTTAGTCCTTAGCGGTTTACGACCATTTAAAGTAAGACCAAGAGGGGGTGAGGTCGGCGCCCGATACGAATTGGTGCGGGACAGGGTTCTACCAGTATACGTAGTATATTCTTTAAGTCGAAGTTCGGTTTCGCTACCCATATCAGAGTCCGTCACGGGTCGGGAAGGGTTACAACGACCCGGGATAGATATTTAGGAGTCGCCGTCGCCTGATACGGCTTGGACGGCACGATGATGATTATTATTCTATGGTTATATTATGTAGTAGTGATCTACTTTATAACTCTCACAGATTCAGTATAAAATACTTAGTACTTAAAAATAGCCTTACCTCAATCTTATGCGTTCGTGCATCACCCCAGTACAACTTATTATTAACAACGTCCAAAGCCATCCCATTAGGCCAGGTGAGTTTTTCAGAGACTAAAAGCATTCTGTCACTGCCGTCTAAGTTGGCTCGCTCAATCTTCGGCTTCTTCTCGTTCCAATCAGACCAGAACATCCATCCTGCTGTCGGGTGCACGGTTATGGCACGAGGGTCATATAGGTCGTCATGGATTAGCACCTGGAATTGTAATGAGTTCGACGTCATAATGCAAGTAGTGTATACAGCAATCGATGGAAGATACTTCCCGAAAAAGTTGTCGATGACCGGCGTACTTTGATGCCAAAAGTTATGTTATTAGCCGCAAAAGGTATTTGACATGGCTCATGAAATAACTACTTAACCTGGCAAACGTTTGTATTTTAACCTGGCAAAGCTCAGATTTCCAGACATTTGTATTGCAAACGGCATCTGCTGGAACGTGCCTTCTAAAGTACAGAATCATCTCATTTTAGGAATGATTTACGGATAATCATTATCATTTTTTTTATTTAATTATCTCAACCAGACTAGTGACAATGAGTCTCATAAAGTGATTTCTGGCAGTTTCTCTATCTGACAGAACCTCCTAATGTATATGTACAACTTTAACAACTGATCGTCTACAGGCGATGTTTCCAAGAATCATCATCATCATCAGCCGTATGACGCCCACTGCTGGGCATAGGCCTCCCCCAAGGATCTCCACGACGATCGGTCCTGCTGGTCCCCCAAGAATCATACTTTCAATTAATGACAGTTCAATGAAAGCGATGCGTTGTCCCTGAAAGTGTTAAGTGACATACCTTTCTAGCACTCCCGTCAAGGCGTGCTACGCTGATGGTGTCAGTGACAGGATCAGTCCAGTAAAGGTTCCTGGCTAAAGCGTCTATGGCTATGCTGTCTGGAACTCCGCTGCTGTGTATTACTACTGACTGTTCACTGCCATCCAGACGTGCTCGGGATATGGTTTTGGCCTGCAAATAATAATGAGCATTGCTCTAACATTTTTGTAAAGATCATATGTGATGAACGGTATAGTAACGGGTGATCAGCTCATTGCCCATATAATGATCGATCATGTTGGAGCTCATTCCCTTGACGATTTTTACGACATGTCATCAGTTTGCCATTTCTTTCTAACTTGTTAACTTCGTATGGCTGTAACTATTCATTAATTTTTCAACGAATATCTATTTCGTTTTCACATTTATTAACTATTGATTTACGTCTATATTGGAACTACAATGAAAAACGTATATTTTATGATATTTGACAATTAGGTTGTTTCTTGTTGGCATTAAAGGACAAAACTGCATGTTAACATTTTAGGTTTTGCTTAAATCTATCAGTATTTATTACACTTACCATACTATCAGCCCAATAAATATATTCAGTCTTTGGATCAAAGTCAATTGTGAGGGCTCTCTTTAAGTCTTTCAAAGGCAGAGTGTAGGGAGTGAAGTCTGGGGAATCCAGCGATATCTTAGAGATTATAGACCGTTGTGCGACTAGAAGCAAAGACTGTGGACTGTTATAACAAGTCGTGTTACTGTTCTCTCTCAGTTTTACGCCCGTTGGGCATGCGCAGATATACCCTGGGGAAACATGAAAAATATTAAAATTGCTGATATTTTTTAGTATCTTTACATACTTGTTCACTAAACTTGGCTAGCCTATTATACAAGGCCACACCCCGGACACTTCATACAAACAACCTCTTTTACACAGACACTACACATAGGCATTATCGTACACGCGCAACTGTGTGTGTGACGTCTGAAAGCTGCCAATTACAATACCTAATTTAACCGTCATTAACTCATTACTTATACATTATAATCATCTGTTGTTAGGTACACCTAGCTCAGAGACTGCGTTGTATACGCTTGCCTTGTTCTATGACAAGGCCTTACAGATTGGTAACCTAAAGCAACCTCACGCAGTACAGTCATTTAGTTTAGAATAATTTCGATTTTTTATTTGCTTTATTGATGATGTAAAGACAATAGACCACATGAACAACACAGCAGATCCTAGTTACTGGAGTCCATATTTAAGATTTCAGAATCCTTTTAATGGTTTTAATGCCAATAAAAATCTGTCAAAACAAGTTTTCCTGAAAGAAATCGCTTTAAGCGATATAGCCGCTAATTGCCTTGCATATCATCATCATCATCATATACTTGATAATCCTCTTTTACCTATGTAAAGAAAATTGTCTTTTGCGTAACTAGAATTTTGCAGGCGTGGGTTTTGTTAATTGGTTGAAAACAGTATTTAAGCCTATAACAGTACTTAACTTTCTGAGAATTGATATTAGGCAGCTAAATTACTCAATTGTATACGAATGTTTTATGTTTAAGCTTCTTTTCCTCGGCTATACAGGTTGTGAGAAGCTGCAGTAGTTTTAGGCGGATGAGACGTTCGTTATGTAAAAAATGACGATTCAAAGTGTAACTATGTTACCTACTGAATAAAGATATTTTTGAATTTGAATTCCTTTAAACAGGAATACTTCCAAACCACAGTTTCCACACACTTACCAGGATCACTAGGAGCGAGAAGACACAGATGAGAACACCCCCCGTTATTGTCTTTGCAAGGGTAATCTCCCTCAGGAGTGGGCTGTCTACTGCCGTCATACATTTTGATATCCACAGGCACGGGGTCGGATTTTATTAGCTCCTTGATTGGACCGCCTGCGGCTATGTCCCATGTGTGGATGGCCCTGGAATGAAGAATAGAAATTATGGTGATATGTGTCATAATTAGGGGGATAGTGCCTCGGTCGTTTAATGTGTCATGACCGCCATGGTTCCGCCCATGAACCCGGTCTTGAATTGGCATCCCATCATACATACATACATACATAAACTCACGTCCGTAATCCCTAATGGGGTGGGCAGAGCCACAAGTAATCAAAGACAACTTGCAGCCACTGTTGATACGATGTCGTAAGCTGGATATGATGAACTTTATGGTGATAAGGGATCAGCCTATCGCCCATAACATTAGTACATCATGTTAGAGGACACAATCCCTCTGTCGGTTTTTACGACATGCCCGGGAAGACAAGCAGCTGAACGTGTTCTATGTTTTTATTTGCTCCCAGAACAGCATAGGCATCCCATCGAGGCTGAAAAATCAATTTGTGACACTGGTCCTAATTTATTTAGTACATAGCAGTGTCACATTATTATCCATAACAACCTACGCCTCGACTGCCAGAATACCAGATATATTGAATGGTATTTAGGCCTTAAGACTATAAAGTAAGCTGGATTTTAAGGAGGGTATGATTATTCCATAAAAAAGCCAATGACATAAACATATGATAGGGAACAAAGAAAATATTATGAATATTCTGATTTATGAACTTTTTTTTTATAATGCAGGATTGCAGGTCTCAGATGTTATAAGCTTCATTATTGCAACTTACCAAGTTTTCCAGTCAGTCCAGAACAATTTATTTTGAAAAAATGCTAAGGCATATGGGTATTCCAACCCTTCTTTGACTATCCTCTTTTTCTTAAGGCCGTTGTAATCAATAACATCAACAAACTGCAGCTTGGCATCCACCCAGTAAATGAGATTGTTGTCATAGTCAACAGTGATTCCATTAGGCCAGAATATTTCATCCTTCACAATGACTTTGCGAGTACTTGGGTCTCCGTTCATGCCAGCTCTTTCTATTTTAGGTACTTCACCCCAGTCTGTCCAAAACATGAGTCTGAAAATGCACATTATTAATTTGGTTTAAGAAATACGTAATGTAAAAGTAGTATCACTATACTACTAGTGTTTTGAAAGTGGTTAATTAAAGGTTTTACAAAATATTTGTTGTTTATAAAAAGATAACCATTTCCAGAGAGATTGTTTATTTAAAAAATAAACTTATTTCGTAACATAACACAGCATCACGTCTGTATCCCAGAAGTTCGGGAGGGCTAGGCAGGGGTGTATAGTATATCCACTTCTTGCCAGCTGCGTGTAAGTCCCATTCATTCCATTCCATTTATTTCGTACCTTACAAATATCCTATAGAATTTAGATTCGTTGGCTTGAGGTCGCCTTTACACTTGGCAACATTTGGCGTGCGATATGTTGCATAACATTTCGCCCAACATGTTGAAAGTTAGCCCGGGACTTTTAACAACTGTTTAAAGACCTTGTCTGCCTACGCATCTAACACACACGTCAGTCGTCGACAACATGTTCCCAAAGGTGTTGTTGCGCGTCACGCCTCGACTCGACAACAATTGATGGTCAACTAACGACGCTCTCTACAAACAACAAGCCGCGCGACATGTCGCGTTTCAGCTGGCAACGTCGCGCGCTGTTGTGCAACGTTGCCATACATGTTGAGCATCACTTGTTGCGCGTTAATTGTTGCCTAGTCGATACGAGGCTTTACTCTTTGTAGACATAAACATTACTTATTGATGAAAAACGCTTCCTATCCTTTTCCTTATTGGCGCATAGAAATATAATCAAAATGTAGTAAAAATAATTAAAAACACATTGAACAGACATTTACTAGGTAAGCATATACCACCTTAGGCCAATCATCACGTGAGATTGTGATTGATTGTGATTTAAAAAAAAACATATTTTAATGAATAAAAACTGCATATTATTTTGCATACCAACATTAATTAACTAGTTCTTATAAGTAATGAACAAGTTCTCACCCCTCTTTAGGAACAACAGCTATAGCCCTAGCCAGGTCTACTTCAGACCAGAACAGAACTTTCCGGTACTTCTGGTCTATGCTGATCACTTCTATCCGGTTAGTCTCTCCATCCGTCCAGTATATTTTGTTTGTGTACCAGTCGATTGCTATCCCTGTGGGGGTTATCAGTCCTTCTGAGACTATTCGTACCTGAAAATGTTTGAGGATACAAATAAATATATGCAGCCAAGGTAAACATTTCAAAAAGGAAATTTAATTCCTATATTTATATATTTACAAATATCATATAAGGTGGCCATTAGTATGTTTGCGTATTTTGTATTCCTCTGTTATATGTTCCTTTTGTGTAGTAAAGAACTGTGTATTGTATACATACAACAATTCATTAAGCCAATGTCCAATACAATCACATATCTGTACAATAAAATCGAAATCAAATTGTTTAGTTTTACAACTATTTAACTAACAATGATTTATTTACTGCTGATTATATATTACAACTTTCAAGAGGAGCTCGGTGGGGCAGCAGTAAACGCGCTCGGTCTGCGATTGTTGAAGTTAAGCAACTTTCGCATAGGCCAGTCATAGGATGGGTGACCATAAAAAAAAGTTTTCATCTTGAGCTCCTCTGTGCTTAGGCCCCATCTCCCTATCCATCCATAGAGAAGGCCCGTGCCCCAGCAGTGGGGACGTTAATGGGCTGATGATGATATATTACAACAATAAACATAAAGCTAGATTTAGAAGGAAATGAAAGAGCTTCATTGATATTATTAATTGCAATCAAGCAATAAAGCTCCTTATTGTACTGTATTCCTTCTTGTGTATGTTTAAATTTATCTTCTGTGCAAACATGTATAATTGATTGTTTTGATTTTGAATAGGTTTTGTTATGGGAAAGTAGGAAGATTGCAAATTAGGAATGAAAATAATTGATTTAATAACTTACTTTCTCTCCAGAGTAAGTTTCATTGTAGTTCATACACTGAATCAATTCTGCGGTTTGATCGGACCAACAAATCAGGTCTCTTCGGTGCAGGAAGTCTACAGCAGACCCCTGCTGTAATCCTTTGCTAATAGTGTTCACTTTAGGGAACTTCGACATATCCGCCACGCGGATATCTGATGCCGTGGAGTATAACAATAATGGATTGCGTGCAACTGTATAATAATCTGAAAATTTTATTTTTACTATTTGAGATGTACATCAATAAATTGAAGGAACATACTGAACAAATTAACAGGTAGTTTAAAAGTAATAAGTTACTGCATACTTTTTCTTTCTGCATTAGACAATTTTGATATGTATTCTTTAGTAATCTTAGATGAGCCAGTATTCTAGAGTATAATTTTTAAGATAGAAGCTATTATTGTGGTTATGTACTATAATTCTACTAGTTATGAAGTTGTTTCGTTGGCAGCAAAAGAAAGTTGCACTTAGTTGATTTGTTTTGAAACTAATCGATCCTTATATAGGTAAGTAGCAAGATATAATAGTGTTATCTCGGTATGTTTATCTAGTAGAATATCTATGAAACTTGATACTAACCTTTCAACTGTAGAAACATCAACAAACAAAACACATGAATAACATTTTGTATTATTTTGTCAGCGTGGAGAATTCTGCGGCGCTTCGTCATAATGAAAACAAATGAAGATCAAAATTGCCGTTCATGTGTTAATTTTAACACAGCACTCGCAAAACTAAGGCACCATCGAAAACAACCAGGTTTATAACAACTTCACTTATCTACACAACATTGTTAAACTTCGCTGATAACCCCACAATACTTTTGTCATATTGTTAATTTCTTGGAATTAAGTTAAAATAAAAAGAGGATCAAAAGACGCATACAGTTCAGGATTTTTTGTAAACTTTGCGTTCCGTTCCATATACCGTTCAAATAAACAAGTGTCAGTTGTTGTGATTTATGAGTTTTAAACAAATTGTAGTATGAGTTTCAATTGTTCGTGAGTTTTCTTTGAATTTCACCTAAGTGAGTTATTCTAAGCTACAGATGTTATTTTCGCTTCTATTTCTAGAATTCTAATAACAAAATTATGACAACTTAAACTGCATTAATTACAAAAACATCTTGAAATGGAATGTATAAAGCGTTGATCGTAGTTTATCAAAAAGCCGCTAGATGTCATTGGAAACTAAACAGCATGCGCGAGGATTTGAAAAAGAGTTACATTATAATTGCATTATAATAACAAAATGTTTTTTATTTAATATAATGGTATGATCCGATATCTATGTCCATAGAGTCACACGGGCTTCCAACGGTGCGAGGGTAACTAATCCCCTGAAAAATAGGTATTCTATTTTATCATATTTAAATAAAAAAATAGGTTTAGGGTAATAGCAAAGACCAAGTATTTGGGTAATAGGGATCTCCATTTCATCGCAGCCCTTTTTTAGTGGCTGGATAGTGAAATTTATTTTTCACTCTTGTATTTCTAGACTCTGGGTCGTGAAAACATCAGACGAGATCTCATTAAAACTTGAACAAATTTTTGTAGGTATTTAAAATATATTAGATTGATTTCAACGAGCGATTATTGTAAGAACTTGAGGGAAAAGTCGATTTTCTTTTTATTGTTATACTTGCTAACAACTGGAGCTAGAGCCTTTAATGAGGGCTTGGATGGATGATCATTAAGACAAGCGTCTGTAAGTAATTGGGATTTAAATAGAAACGGAAAAATTTTAATATTTTCGATTCCGATTCAACAATAACGTTGAATCTATAATGAAGACACGCTAAAACTTTTAATGCCAAGTTTTAATGAGAACAAACAGACATATAACTCATGTCAATGTTACCCCTATCGGTGTGAGCAGAATCACAGATTATTATTAGTTTTTTTTTAATACAACTTGTAATCGTTAACGAAAGAACCACGATGCTGTCATTTTGCACTGGAAACTGCCTAATACATACGAACACTAAAATACTTGAATGTATAGACCCTTTACTTTTAGAGCCAACTTCAAACAATAATGTTCCCAATTTGCCGAAGTATCCCGAACTCTCAGTTTAATATGAAAATATGGGCTAAGCCCGTCGTACACAACTATTTGCAAATTAATAACTTGGCTTTGTTCATGTTGATTCGCATAATATCCACCAAGTTATGGCAACTCCGCACAGTCGTGCTTGTACCTACCTATATTGTATAAGTAGGTAACTAGTTTGTATAAATATCAAAGGACAATGGGTGAAACTGGTCCAAGAACCTCGATTGATGAGACTAGTATGAAATGAAAGCTTATGCTTTCCCTATGATTCTGAAATCTTTCCCTTTAAAATGATTTATATTATACTATATATAGCTGGTTATGGTATATAATTATTTATGTAGACTTAGTTATTCAGCAAACCTTGAGTCGATTTTTGTCCACCAATGTACTTATTTTATCACAGTTAAGTATAGCGAGGGCAAACATAACCGTAGAAAAATAACCCCGGGACAGAATGTGATAGAATTTTGCCAGAATCGTAGCACATAAGCTTTCATTACATGCAAGTTTCATCAGTGGAGGTTCTTGGACCAAGTTCCATACTAAATTAACATAGGTAGGTACTCTTGACACAACACAACATAATATTGTTTGTTACTAACAAGTTACTAACCTCTATAGGTTATGTCCGAAATAAACTCTTTTTTTTATTGTGTCAGTGTGACTTTACCTAGTGGGTAGGAAACAAGGAACCTACCAGTAGACGCGTGTGTAGGTAAAGTTATGTGATTCCAATGTTTGTTCGCAAATACACGTTTTGTGCATCGGATTAAATTAATTTGCATAGACCGTAAATTTTGCATGTTGTTCGAGATTTCCTGTACCAAGAGTTACCTGAAAATACGAGCTACCTATACCTAGCTACCTAACCAACTGCGTTCTACATAAATGAAACATAACATAAACGCAGAATGTGCATAGCGGGTGTGCTATACAGGGTGTTTGTGACATCGTACCGATACTGAGGGGGATGATTTAGCTCATGATTCTGAGTTAATATCAAGTGGATTTTTCCATAGCAAAATACATGATTGTTTTGGTTTTTTTTTTAAATTATTTTCAATTCCATATTTTTGTTAAAAACTGAAGTCCGACAAACTGTTGTCCGACAAGATTTTACTTTTACACCCCGTATGGGTACGTATGCGTGTTAGTGACACCGTGGCGAAAACTGAGAGGGATGATTCAGACCTTAATTCTGAGTTAATATTAGGTGGAATTTTCTGTCACAAAAGCGTTATCCGCGTGGATAACATTCTCTGGTCGAAGCCAGGCCGCGCCGTACCATATCCTCAGACAGCTCATCGTCTAACGTTCACCATTTTAGATATACCTAACAGTCCAACCGGGGGAGAAGGGAAGTCCAGGGGACAGGACAAGAATTTGTAGGGTGTCAAGTGCGGATGGGAAAGAGCCCTGAGCAAGTACCACTCGCATCACCCGTGATTCGATCCTTAGGTCCGTATGACCTTTTTTTTTGACGTGACTTATTGTAGGTTTGCCGCATTAACTACTTGGCTGGACAAATGGGGAGCGCTGAAGGCTTTCACCCGGTACAACGTTTAAGACAACAGGCCTGAGGGTGCCCAGTTGGGCGCGATCCTCGGCTCAGGGCGTCGTCTGAGAGGAAAAATATTTGAAAGAATTAATCGACACTAGAGGGTCGATAGCGATAAGCGCTGATTGAGGGAAATCGTCGACCACGCCGGCGGGGTCGGTATCGGGGTATATGACCGAAAGGTTGGTAGGACTATGGTTATACCTAACATAGTCGATATCTACGATACGCTCGCGAAAATAAACAGATGAAGGTGTTGTATATTTATATTCGCTGGTCCAGCATAGAAGCACCTACACAGCATAAACAATATCAGAAGAGTAGTTCGAACTATTAACCACATAACAAAAGACGAGCGGGTGCGCCAAACCGCAGCCATTGATTCGGTGGAACAATGTTCATTAGTTATTTGTTACTGATGAACACATTCTATCGCGAGCCAAATCTGTTGTTGGAATTATACGACAATACAGGTACTACTAAAACTCAACGCACATAGATGTGCAGTTTTAGTAGTAGCAAAACCGACAAGCGTGGTACCTATAGTACTTATCGCCTTCAAATCTATGGGTGTCCACCCATACTCAGCGTTACGTAAAAATATAGTGCTAAAGCTAAGGCAAAAATTGCTTAATAGCAATTAACTAACTTAAGTAGGCACCTAGATACCTATTTAGAAGAGATACCTATAGAGAAGTAAGGTCATAGATTTAAATACGCATTTGACCTTAATGTGCTTACTAATTAAGTCTTATATAACATAGATACCTACACAGGAATATAACGTGAAATAATTTTAGTAAGTAAAGTAGATTAGTTTTACTTGGAAAACAACCTAAAATATTTTAAAAGGTAAATCTTAGAGCACCGGAAGACCGGAAGTTTATCATTAGGTATCATTATAATACTTTATTAATATCAACGCAAAGGTATCCCAGAATATTTTTGCTTTTGAAAATATCAACTTTTAAATAATTTACGTACCTAATTTGGTAACATAACATAACATACACCAAGTTTCAACCGGAATATTTGCAAAAAGACAAAATAATAAGATATATTTGCATACTAACCTAACCTAACCTTTTTTTTTTTAACGTTGGGAAATGCGTTACGCATACCACGCCGCCCGGAGGGACGACGTGGTTATGTGGGACTCCCCGGGTGTCACCACCCGGTATACCCACTAAAACCCAACGGTGTTCCATCTTGTCCACTATTTAAATGGTGTACTCACATGCCCACTATGTGCGAGGATCTTTTCCAATAAGATTGGCTATATAAGCCACATGCGAGCACATGAACGTCGGAGTTGAAGCAGTCGCCGTAGCCGAAATCGGCTGGATCGCATCATCATCACTATTGTTGCCAGGACACGGGAATCGCCGAAGCATGCTTCCGCGACAACCTAACCTAACCTAACCTAACTAATGACATTGACTTCCGGTGCTCCTAGATTTTTTATACCCTAGACAACACCTTTTAACGGCCTCCGTCGGCCAGTGGTTGAGCGTTGTACTAACGATCCGCAGGACCCGGGTTCGAATCCCGGTGGGGACAAATCACTTTGTGATCCCTAGTTTGGTTAGGACATTACAGGCTGATCACCTGATTGTCCCAAAGTAAGATGATCCGTGCTTCGGAAGGCACGTTAAGCCGTTGGTCCCGTTTATTACTTACTGATGTAAGTACGTAGTCATGAGTCATGTCAGGGGCCTATGGCGGCTCAATAATAACCTTGACACCAGGATTGATGGGGTTGGTAATCCACCTCACAACCCACACGATAGAAGAATGACTTTTTATCAAAGTCCACGACTCGCCGAAGATAATAACCGATATAGGATATTCTTATAGTTATTCTTTTCGTCTCAGACCTTGCATGGATCACCCATAAAAGGCACATAAAAGTATACTTATGGAAAAACGACCAATTTCCCCGAAAGCTGGGCTGTTACAAAGATAGAGGGCGAATGGAGTGCCGACCGGCAATTTGTAAGGACCAGAATTAAATTGCCTCTGCTATAATGACCCCCGTGTTAATAAGGCGAGACGCAGGGAGATTGTATTTTTATTTACCCTAATTTCTTGCCCCTGCCTCCCCATAATTCCTTGGCTTTGTTCCCTTTGTTACGTCATCTTAATATTGCTTATTAGTCGAGCGATGTCAGTCTATTATGCAATTAGAGGGGAATAAAAAAAAAATACTCGTCTTCTTTGCTTGTCCATTTATGTAGAGCTCATTGTCGAGTTTATTGTTTCCTAATTATATAAGCTTGCTCTTAAATTATAGCGTAAGAAATGGATGAAGGAACTACCTATTAAGTAATCCATTTATTTGAACGCACAACATGACATAAGCTCGGGTAGTCAGAGGAACGTCCATCGCAAGATGGACTAAGTACCTACACCTCACCGAGCTTTTTGTGAGTCCAACCCGGGTGAGAGCCTTCAGCGCTCCCCATTTGTCCGGCCAAGTAGTTAATGCCATCTGCGGCAAATCTACAATAAGTCACGTCAAAAAAAAAATAATTGTTAGTCCAACGTACTATTTTACTTACTTATTTGAAACATCTGTTTATTGTAATTGTGATTTCTCATAATACCCAACTCAAAATGAAGACTAAATACAAGGTTCAAAATAAGGACTTACTACCTACCTCCCTATTTTATCTGTGCTAAACTGTGAAAAGGCCCATATAAAATTTCACCCCCTCTTTAAACGGTTTGAGGGCAGATTTCCAAAAAAAAAAAATCACGATTTTTTTTGTTAGTCACAAACATTTCGTATACCCATTTTTTAATTTCTATCTTGTAAATTGCGGAATGACAAACAAACTTTCACCCCCCCATTTTAGGGAAGTGGGGGCTTAGAACGAGACAAAAAGTAGTCTATGTCACTTTCCATCCCTTCAACTATCTCCACTTAAAAATCACGTCAATTTATCGCTCCGTTTTGCCGTGAAAAACGGCTAAACAAACAGACAGACACACACATACACTTTCCCATTTACTTATAATAATTAATACGGATGAACCATGATATTTATTACTACGCCTTCAAGAAAAGGCGTTTCGGCTAAACGTTGCGTTGTTATATATTTCAGTTTAAGTACTCCAATTGCTACATTTATGTTAATTAATTTTACCATTTTGGTCTTATCTTATCTGTCCACCCCATTAAAGATCACGGGCATGAGTTTATGGTTACGATGTGGAATCTTACGATACAATACAATACAAATATTGTAATTTATAATATTTAAATTATTATAATATTACTTTATTGCACCAAAATAAAAATAAAATACAAAAGACTCTTAACTAGTTACTACATGCTTAAAGCGATTGTTTCCAGACAACCATAAGGCAAGGAAAAATTTAAAAATAGATTGAGTTTCTTTTTTCACAAGAATGGTGGTTCCGTATGTCAACTTCGTATAGTATAATGATGTTTAAGTACTATTTTGCTTCAAATACTAGCAAATTACATTTAGTGAACATAATTAAAACCGATATTATGTAACAAACAATTTTAAATTTGGACACATTGTAACGCCTGCCGCGTTTTACTACTGAGTGTAATTGCTCTTGTTTTTCTGTTAGGAACTATCAAAAAGTTATCATTGAAAACACTTAAAAACTACTGCTTAAAACTAAAATATTATTACATAAATAAACATATACTAATTAATTTAACAAAACATAGCTATTTACAAAATAATTCCGTTAATATTGTACGACTTTAATAATTATCACATTGCGTAGGTAGCCGTACCTACATTCCACAGCCGAGCCGTTACTCTTCCGGTCGGATGTTCGACACAATCCTTCTGCCTTTGTAGCGAGAACACCTCGATTACTCGTATATTTTTTAAATAGGTACTTTTTTTTACTAATTTTGTCTACGATATAATAATTTATAGTATTGTGTTATCCCCATTAATTGGGGTTCACCCTTCGAGTTCAGCAACCGCAGGACCCACTACCGGTCCTGTACTTACCTGCACCGTTTCACCCTTCGAGTTCTACAACCGCAGGACCCACTACCGGTCCTGTACTTACCTCTACCGCTTCACCTTTCGGGTTCTACAACCCGCTGGATCCACTACCGGTCCTATACTTACCCCACCGCTTCTGCTGCCCTGCTGCGCGCGCCGGTGTACCCCGTGTCGTCGTGGGAAGAGTTACAGGGAAGTGGTAGTTTTCCTACTGCACCAAGGGTGCTCAGCCAGTATCAAATTACCTGCGACCCAGAGATCCGATCTATGTACTTGCTAGGGATTTAATGTCAATAAACTTGGTTTTATTTCTATATACCGTTTTATTTACCCTAGTAAGTACAACCTATTTGATTCGCGTGATAAGAATGCGACAACATTTCTAATTAGAGAGACATTTCGAATGCATTTAAGCTAGCAATGCAAATAATAGAGAGCGCGGCTATTTAGCAACCGAAGCGGCGGTGTTCGCGGAAAACGGCTAATTAAATGTACCTAATTTTAATTAAAATATACTTTTGTGAGGTATGTGTATTCGATATATTAAGTTACCTATGAAAATAGAGAGGAATCAAAACGGGTAGTTTGGGAGTATTAAGTAGGCACTTAATCTGTGGTTTGCTGGGTAAATAGGTACCCGTTTTTTAAATTTGTTTAGAGACGTGATAGCCCAGATTCGAAATTCTGGGCTACCAATTCAGTTTGGATCATAAATTATTATCGCGTGCTCAGCGATGAAGGAAAACGTCGCAAAAATCCCTCATTCCTGAGAAATACGCTTTGAAGATACCTATGTGACCTAACCTGTATTGAGCTGGTTTTCTTTTCGCGGGATGAAAGATTAGACAGCAGTGGCTTCTGTTAAAAATTGGACCTGTCAAATCTTTAGGTTAGGTAAGCGGATCCCGTAAAAAAGGAAAACGCTAGAAATACCTAATAAAAAGTCGTTCGTATTCGTGATACGAAAAATCGAATTGAAACCACGTTTGCACTTCATGAAATAAAAAAGAAATTATTTTTTTTGAATACCTGCAGTTGTGAAACGTTTTTGTGGAGGGAAAGAGGGAAACAGCAACTCGATGGATAATGTGAAAACCTGCATTGAACGTTTGATAGCCTTTTTAAAGTCAGGAAATTAATGCTGATGTTGCATTCAGCCAATGTGTACCGGGTTTAAAGAACTCGTTGATAGTCATGCAAATAGAGGGTACTTTTCTGTTGCTTGCTAATGAATGGAAATGAATGAATGTTATAAAATGCCAAATTTGACTCTATCGTGAGAGAATTTTATATGAAAACGTTATAACTTACTCATTTTGCTCTTCATCAGTTAGCTTTCCCGTTCTTTGGATTTGCTCAGAGAAGTATTTCATAATGTAATGGTTGAGGACTAGAAAAAATAAAAAGAATAAGACAATGTCTGACTTAATTATATGTTACTGTAAAATCTAGAACTACATGGAATGGAATGGAATGGTTTAACTGTAGAATAAAATTATATAATATGCTTTATTTTTCTTACACATTATTAAACTCTTTATTATACATATAAGTAGGTATAGTTAACAATGACAAATAATAGGGACAAAAGGTGAGCTTATCTCTAAAAGACTCTTCAAAATCTCTTCCAGCCAACCGCGCAGTAACCCATATAAGGACCCACATAAGTACCTTATGTGGGTTACACGAGATTTAAATTTATTTTATCAGTTAAGTATTCCTATCATCGAATCCCGTTGTTTGTATGATATATCTATGTTTCATCGCCAAGACGAATATTCACCCATCATATTATATTCACGACGGGAACACGAGAGAGGTTATTGGACTTAAAAAACAGAGCATTATTATTAGATTAGTACTTACCTATTTACTTACTCTCTGAGATAATTCTAAACACTTAAGATGACGAATATGTGAAACAGTAAAGAAAACATGACGTTAAACATGAATAAATGAAAAGCATTTGTCGTAAATTCAATTTATCCGGGACGAAGATCTTCATTCAGCAGCTCGAAGTTAGTTTCTCAAGAAATTCTTCGGGGAATCTAAAATCCAATGCCGTTTTATATCAAAGAGAAAACTTTGGGGCTCGCGGAGTTGTGTCGTTTTACGAGATGTCTCCATTAACGATGAATAGCTTGAACCTTGTACTCAATATTTTTTAGGGAAATTATAATATATTTTCCCAAATGGTTTCTTGGGTTTCGTACTGGTACCTTATAACTTACAAAGCTTGTGTCGCCGTTTGTTTATGTGCTAAGTACTACGGCTAAGTACTTGATAAATCAGGCTCTTAACTTACCTACTTAGACTGTTGCCTCTGTGCTAAAATTATTGTCTTCAGATAATCGTTATAGCTACCTACGTAAGGTAATTTTGATAGAGGTAGACCGCCATCGTCATTATTTTTATTCTAAAAATATCACATACTTATGGGGAAAATTATAAAAGCCTGTAATTTCACAGGAAAGACTATTTTAAAATATATATTTTCAAAAATGTAGGTAAATCATCATATCGGTACCGATTCTGGCGAAAACAAGTTATGCCGCAATGTTTGTTCATCAAAACACGAGTTACATTAAATTTTAAATTTGGAACATGAAACATTAATTTTACATTTTTTTTATTTTTTTTTAATACACGTATGGTAATCCTTACGAAACACACAACTTGCGAGGTGTTTCGATTCATTTTGATGAGAAGTAAGTAAGTATAAGTGTCTACGTACCTACTCGCATAGTTTATTCCAACAGGAATTATACTGCGTTAAAATAATGTTTGTACCGTTTCATAACTTGAGAGACTTACTAACTTTAAGGACGGTACTATAATTTAGCAATCCAATTTGTAATTTATTTCGTTGCGAGTCTTGAACGGACCGTTATCGGAATGTTAGAGGTCGACAAAGTTCCAGTTAGCCCCGTGGGATTGTGCCAAATAAATTTATTGATTCAAAGGCAAAATAAATACTCCCATGTAGTGTTGTTAGAGGATAAAACTTAAGGATATTTCATGTGTAAGGTAGAGTATTCGTTCCAAGTACCTCACAGCGGGTGCGGACCACGGCGACGGGTTTGTCACGCCTGTGGCTCCATCCACAACGTTCTCGTATTCCAAGCTGACGATTTCGTGCAAGGCCCCCCGATACAGACCCCGCCGGCGTGGTCGACGATTTCCCTCATTCAGCGCCTATCGCTATCGACCCGCTAGGGTCGATTAATTCTTTCAAATAATTTTCCTCTCAGACGACGCCCTGAGCCGAGGTTCGCGCCCATCTGGGCACCCTCAGGCTGTTGTCTTAAACGTTGTAGGTACCGGGTGTGAGCCTTCAGCGCTCCCAATTTGTCCGGCCAAGTAGTTAATGACATCTGCGGCAAATCTACAATAAGTCACATCAAAACAGAAAAAAGTGCAAGGCCGTTTTTTTATTATTATTATATTTATTTCAGATTATACTCCATATTTTTGTTAGTAAGAAAAAAGGCGCTTATAAACTATGTTAGTAAAGTAACAATAGGTAATATCTATTTTTCGTAGGCACCAGAATTAGGCGTAATAAGTACCTTCATCCAGTGTACTACGATAGGGCAGTCAACCCTCTCGGTTAACGCGCTCAGGTATATTGCGCCTCAGGGAGAAGATCCGCTTGCGCACTATGGTAATATTATATAATACTTATGGTACTATGGGTTCCCCTTGACTTTGCTAGAAAGATCAATCGCATGGGCATCAGACTTCACACACACATAATTAAAGCACATAATAACGGGTTCTTACCGCGTTTAAATGGGGATATGAGACTCATGGCACTTGCAACAGTGTCGAAATATCGGGAGTCTCATATCCCCATTTAAACGCGGTAAGAACCCGTTATTATGAGCTTTAATTATGATAATAACCGCGTAAACTTAAAACAATGTATTCACACACACAGATGCGCGTGTACGATAACGTCATTGTGTTGTGTCCGTGTGAAACGAAGCTTTTTGCATGAAGTGGCCGAGGTGTGCCTATACTACACATTAAATTGCAAGTACCTATACTGACAATATAGTATACCTTTATATATGTTCTTGTGCAATAAAGTATTATTGATTGATTGACAATTTACCTTTTTGCAGAGGAAAAGTAGGGTCATAAGTTTATAACTTATTGGGACGCCAAGGTTCCGTCGCCAAATTACCTATCGATATTGAAATGGATCCGTTGCCAAAGCGTTCGCCAACTGCGCTACCTGCGATACATTTCAATATGAATTGTTGACCTCAGTCGCCGGCGACGACATGGCCACGGCGACTCAAAGAATTATGGCCCTTAAGCATGAATATCACATTCTACATTAGAACTTTTACTTTACATCGAAAATTTCATTTTCACGTTTTAAAATATAATATGAATTCGTGTAACGTACGGGCAATATGCCTTGTATGACGCGTCGTGTTGACACGAAAACACGCAGAACACTAGCTGAATACGAATAAAAGTAATGAAAAGCAACGGAAAGTCAAACAAGGATATAAAATGAAACACAATTTTTCAAATGAAACCGTTAGTAGCTTTCTATTTGCTCATTGAACTTTCCAACTCCGAGAGACCAATCTGGAGGCACAATGTAACCGCACGGTAGTGCCCAGGCCAAGTTCTTACAATATCGGTTCTACTAGACAAGCTACACATTAGTATGACTGTGTCGAACAACTTTTGTTGCACTATTATTTTTGCTTTGTTTTTATTTTGTTGGATTAGTCAATTCTTTTACTGTAAGTAAACTGTATTGTTTATGGTGTAAATTAATAAAGCTTTTTACTTTATCATTGGCCCCGATTCCTGCAGACATCTCTTAATTTTACTTTAAGTTATACCTGTCATTTTCTTATCCGCCGAAAAGGAAAGGGACGGATGATTGACAGCTCTTAATTTTAGGAAGAATGAGTAAATAAATGAATAACCCGGGCGAATTTTTAGACGGTTGTTTTAGATTTGTGCTTAAAATTGACGTGTGTTCCATAAATTTTATGCTTGTCGATTACCCGTCCCTTTCCTTTTCGGCGGATAAGAAAATGACAGATATAACCTAAAATAAAATTAGATGGTATTTACAGGAATTAGCACCACTGTATTTTTAAATTTCAACTAAGCAGGTTCAGTAAGTATGTAGTAATGTCTATACCCGTTTTTATTACACCATCCCGCGTCCAAGTTTTAATTCCGATTCCTGATAGTGGTTACCTGAAAGTGTACTGTAGTCATTATCGTGTATATTTTTGTCTTATTTTTTATTATCTGTTTGTTTGCAATAAAAGTGTATTTTTGATGAAAGTGGGTAGGTATCTAAAGAGAACTTGTCTCCCAAAATTTGTAAGTACCTATACGTATTTATGTTAGCACTTCTCTTTCACTAATAAACGGGAGCCATTCATTTTGAAGTTTAATATCCAGTGACAGAATTATAACGCTGGTACCGTGAGCTCGTCAATTATCTTCGTGTAAATTAATCAACATTGCGTCCCGGCTTTGAAGTACTTTACGGGTAAGCTGGATACATACGTAATGAAATCCACGGCTGTAGGCAGTGCTAGAAGTCCTCAGTCAGCTTTGCAGCAAACCTGCAATAAATGTTATGTCTTTGAATTTGTCCAACGACTGTTTAGTGCCTTTTGATTGTGTTTGTATTGTGGCGTTCATCGTACAAATATTTTTCTTTTTTTTCAATTTTCGAATTGGTATTTACATAGTAAGTGTTTACTAACTTTTCGCATATTACTTACATATAATAATAACCATTTACTGTGGCCCTGCTGTATATTGGCTTGCTTGTATAATGGGGAACGCTGGTACGAACCCCGGTACCAAACTTGCACCAATGAGTTACTAATCTAAAACAATGGCTTGACTATTATAAACGGCGCCCTGACCGCTTATCATGTTGGTCTAACAGAAAGCTCGGTAAGGTGTGGGTAGTTAGTACTTATACATCTGGCGATTATTTTTCGGAGAATATTAAGGCTGATAACGCACAGCGCGTCAAGTGTCTCCACGTATAAATTAATCGACATTTCCTCCGGGTCCCGAAGTGCGTCATGGCAGAGCTATTGCTATTACGCACGGATTAGGCACCGGTACTACAATACAATTTTACGGGTGAGATCTCACGCCATACGGCGGGCAGCGAATTTGAATACGCTGCCGAAACGACGACTAGTTGCGAGTACGTTTTGTTAGTGTACAAGACTCTGAGTTTGAGTACGGTTTATTTATAAGGAAAACACAATAGACAATTTCTAAACTTTATGGCTTTGAATTCATGTTTAGATCATACATAATTTATATCGCGTAGTTTCCAACATTTGTGCCCGGTTAATGGCTCGCCCCCTATTACTTGGGACTTTGACATAGCTGGCGGAATGTGTGTGTACTATTCATCTCTGCCTACCTCTACGGGAATATAGGCGCGATGCTATGTTGAGTCAAAAAAGAGAGACAAAATTTCTGCAAGAAGAACTGTCAAGTGTAGTGTACATTGTCCCTTATTAGAATTCTAAGTAATTAATTTCCAATATTGTAAGTACTTATCGAACATATTTATTAGTATTTTTGTCCCAGACTATGAATGAAACCAGTGGCTTTCCAAATTGAGTTAGTATCAATGCCTATAAAACTCTGAATTATCAGTATTTGAAATTTTCTAACAAAGTTTGTATAATAATGAAAGTACCGTGATCAAATAAGGTGTCTTCGCTGTTAATTTAATTAATAGCTAAGTTATATTTTCGTGTAGAGTTTGAGAACTCGCGGCTGTAGCCGAAAGCAAGCCAAGTAATCGATGTTTAATGAATTTCAAACGAAGGAAGTTACGGCGAGCATGTTTTATGTTTCGTTGAATTTTTGAAAAAGTTGTTCGCTTTTCAACGGAAAATGTGTATTGAAAGACACAGACAGACAGGCACATTACATTTAACACAGGACATAAACTACACGGAAATCAACACACCATAACAACTAACACAACTAAAAACAACTAACACATAACAACTACAACACACAACATACAACAACAACAACAACTTATACATTTACAAAAAGATGTTAAAGATTAGTAGATAGATTGCAATCGCTGCAGGTTTATTAAAACGTAGTGAATTGCTGTTTAGCAATAAGGGCTGCCGTATCCCTGGGCAGGCTGAGGTTTATAGTCTTCTTCTTCTATCGTGTGGGTTGTGAGGTAAATTACCAACCTCATCAACCCTTATAGTATAGACACTCATTCCTCGCTAGTTATGTATAAGTCCCATGTAATGGCGAGCGAGCCTATGCCACAACCTATAATTAATCACATGATATCAATTATTATGATCGAAATATGAATTCAAACTCATTAAGTCGAAATAATTAAAACACATAATAACGGGTTCTTACCGCGTTTAAATGGGGATATGAATGGGGAGTCTCATATCCCCATTTAAACGCGGTAAGAACCCGTTATTATGTGTTTTCATTAAGTCGAATTCAGTGGTTTAGAGACCGAGCGGGGATTCGAACCCATTCCCCGAACAGCATAATATCAGGACTAACAATGTTATTTATCTGATTTTTCTATTCAGTCTCTATCCATCCCCTGCTGCAAATAGAGATAGAGCCATCTTTTCTTTCACGGCACTCGCTAACAATTAAGTTTGTCAAATAATTTATTTCTTGTTCAATGTCTTTTCCAACCTTAAGTTGGGTCTTTCTGTGAAAAATCCGTCGCGTAAGGAAAACTTTAACGCACGAGTGATTCGCCCGGATCGACATTCTTGTCAATAAAGCTGGAATGTTCGGTCATGTGGCTCGAATTCAGTATCCTGTTATAAGAATCAATATCTCAATGCTTATAAGAAGGGAAATAATAAAACTATTTCGTTGTTTTGTTGTATAGTAGACTTACGAAAAAGTCTTATATGATGCGGGTGTACGGTCACGAGCATTAATATGTATACACTTTGGTACCATGTCACATTAACTTTTTTGACAAATTGAACTGTAAGTCTCACTAAATGTCAAATACGTTAGTGCGACAGAGTCCTAAAGTGGGTACATTATATTGCTCATGACTGTAAGTGGTAGGGTTGGAAGAGGAAGGCCTAGGCGTAAATATCGCGATCAGATTCAGGATGTTTTAAAGAAAGGTTAGTTCAAGAGTACCGAACCTAAACCGGCTAGCATGTGTGAAGTCTTTGATGAGAGTGGAAGAATCGAAAGTAGTGTGGCAATAAGTGGACCTCTTTGGACTCTGCCTTCCCCAACAGGAAATAGGCGTGATCTTATGTATGTAACATACATAACATAAACAGCCTATATACGTCCCGCTACTGGGCATAAGTACGTAGTCGTTACATGAGTCATGTCAGAACCCTATGGCGGCTCAGTAATAACCCTGACATCAGGGTTGATGAGGTTGGTAATTCACCTATAGAAGAAGAACGCCGTATTACATAGCTGGCGGAGAACAGACAGTATGTTAATGGCATCGTAACGAATACTGAGGGGGATGATTCAGACCATGATTCTGAGTTGATATCAAGTAGAATTTTCTGTCGCAAAAGTATGGACCGGAAAATAATTTAAAAAGACACAAAAGTTTTCATAGATTTTCTGACAGGAATTTCCAGTTGATATTAACTCAGTATCATGGTCTGAATCATCCCCCTCAGTATTTGTTACGATGTCACTAATACCCTGTATACGAATACCGTGGGGGATGATTCAGGTCATGATTCTGAGTTAATATTAAATGAAATTTTCCATCGAACTCAAAATCATCGTCTGAATCACCCATCAAAGTTTTCATTACGATGTTACTAACATAATACCTCTATATGATTTTTATTTATTTCTTATCCGCCGAAAAGGAAAGTGGCAGGTAATCGACAGGCATACGTATTATGGACACCGCGTCAATTTTGGGTAGAAATGACAATGGGCACTTTTGTATGAAACTTGGTCCAAGAACCTCCACTGATGAGACTTATATGTAATGAAAGCTTATGCTTTCCCTATGATTCTGGCAAAGTCCTATCAGATTCTGTCCCGGGGTTCTTTTTTTACGACCATGTTTGTCCTGGCTAAAAATGTGATAAAATACAGTGGGAGCTAAAATCGACTCAAGATTTGTTGCTGGATAACTAAGTCTACATAAATAATTATGTATCATATTGTATATCATTTTAAAGAGGATCTTTTCCAGAATCCGAAACATAAAAAAAAACAAAAAAAAATCTTTTTGTAAGCGAATTATAGTCAATTTATATCTGCAGCGCCATTGTTTCTCGGTAGCTAAGTTCAAGTTTCATGCCTTTTACCCCTTCCAAAAGTATCTTACCGATTTTTTTTATATTGCTTCCGGAATTTGATCTGAGTGATAATAACAAGAAAAATAAATAAACACCTCTCCGATAGAGACCGGCTAAGCTATTGCCTATTGCAAGAAATCGTCATCATTGGCAAGTCATTACGGTATTGCATATTATAAGCTTATCAGCAACTTGGAACTTGGTCCAAGAACCTCCACTGGTGAGACTTGCATGTAATGATAGCTTATACTTGTCCTATGATTCTGGCAAAGTTCTATCAAACTCTGTCCTAGGGTTTTTTTACGGCCATGTTTGTCCTGAGTGTACAGTAGTGGACTGCAAAATCACCTCAGGATTTGTTGTCGATAAACTATTTAACTAAGTCTATATACATAATTATATATCATAATGTATATCAATTTTAAAGGGGAAGGTTATCAGAATCTGAAACACAAATAAAAAAATGCATTAAGTATGTAAACGACTTTTAGCCAACTCACGTCCGTAGCACCATTTTTCTCAGCAGCTACGTACGAGTTTCGCGCCTTCCAACCTTTCCAAAGAAGCCCAATCATTTTTTCCTTCTTCTGATATTGCATTCTTAACCTGACAAGACTAAGTGACAACAACAAGAAATAAAATAGATACCATTCCGATAGAGGCCGCGTAAGCTATGGACCTATTGCAAGATAACGTACTCAAAGGCTAGTCATTATAATCCAACAGACGTAACATGATTAGAATGCGGGAGGACGCAAATGTAGTATGTTTTCTTTCACCACAATCTTGTTTTATTAATCCAGGCTTATATCTTGTCTTATAAACAATGCCGAATGGTACAACAAACGTATCGTAAACGTAAGGTTGCCTGGTAGTAATTGCTACCTTGGCAATAAAGCCGCCTTTTGCACCAGTTATTGCCTGAACTTGTTTAATAAATGTGTTTCTTTTGTATACAATAGAGTCATTGTATTGCATCTTGATTAGAATGACTTATTTCTTGTTTCTCTCGTACTAAGCTGTATAGTTGTATTGCTGTTAGTATTAAAGAGACACATATTTCGTCTCTTTCGCATAAGGCGATGTACTACATTTCCGTCCCGCCGCATTCTAATCATGTTACGTCTGTTGGATTATAATGACTAGACTTTGAGTACGTTATCTTGCAATAGGTCCATAGCTTACGCGGCCTCTATCGGAATGGTATCTATTTTTTTTTTCTTTGTTGTCACTTGTCAGGTTAAGAATGCAATATCAGAAGAAGGAAAAAAATGATTGGGCTCCTTTGGAAAGGTTGGAAGGCGCGAAACTCGTACGTAGCTGCTGAGAAAAATGGTGCTACGGACGTGAGTTGGCTAAAAGTCGTTTACATAATGCATTTTTTTTATTTGTGTTTCTGATTCTGATAACCTTCCCCTTTAAAATTGATATACATTATGATATATAATTATGTATATAGACTTAGTTAAATAGTTTATCGACAACAAATCCTGAGGTGATTTTGCAGTCCACTACTGTACACTCAGGACAAACATGGCCGTAAAAAAACCCTAGGACAGAGTTTGATAGAACTTTGCCAGAATCATAGGACAAGTATAAGCTATCATTACATGCAAGTCTCACCAGTGGAGGTTCTTGGACCAAGTTCCAAGTTGCTGATAAGCTTATAATATGCAATACCGTAATGACTTGCTAATGATGACGATTTCTTGCAATAGGCAATAGCTTAGCCGGTCTCTATCGGAGAGGTGTTTATTTATTTTTCTTGTTATTATCACTCAGATCAAATTCCGGAAGCAATATAAAAAAAATCGGTAAGATACTTTTGGAAGGGGTAAAAGGCATGAAACTTGAACTTAGCTACCGAGAAACAATGGCGCTGCAGATATAAATTGACTATAATTCGCTTACAAAAAGATTTTTTTTTGTTTTTTTTTATGTTTCGGATTCTGGAAAAGATCCTCTTTAAAATGATATACAATATGATACATAATTATTTATGTAGACTTAGTTATCCAGCAACAAATCTTGAGCCGATTTTAGCTCCCACTGTATTTTATCACATTTTTAGCCAGGACAAACATGGCCGTAAAAAAAGAACCCCGGGACAGAATCTGATAGAACTTTGCCAGATTCATAGAGAAAGCATAAGCTTTCATTACATATAAGTCTCATCAGTGGAGGTTCTTGGACCAGATTCGCCCATTCTCCTTTAAAAAGCCTTCTCAACATTTTACATTGTCCAATAACCCGACAGAATTAAGATGACAGCACACGTCAAACGGGTTGAAAGAAAGAAACGTTTATTATAAAGGGACACCACAGTAACAAATACAAAACAAATATATAATTTAAAACACGGAGTAACACACAACTTACAATCAAACAAAACATATAATAAAACAACATACACGAGAAATACAAATAATTGAGTGTATGGACTGGTCAACGATGGTGGTGGTGTCCTTTATAAAAGGGCCTCACTCAGCATAAGCCGCGGCGCGAGCCACGACGCTGGTATTCTGTGGACCCTGCTAAGTGAGGCACGGAAGCCGTGTCTCCCACAAATACAACTTGAATGAATACATAATAATATTTACTTATACTATGAATACAAAGTAGTTTACAAAAACATATATTAAAAGCGTGTGTGTGTGCAGTGTTGCACATCAGCGAGATGCCTATTTTATGTCCGGGTTATTCATTCATTTTAAAATTAACAGTTGTCAATCATCCGTCTGTTTCCTTTTCGGTGGATAAGAAAGGAGTTTAACTTAAAATAAAATTAGGTAGGTGTCTGCAGGAATCGAGGCCATTGCTTCCTACGTATTCGAATATTATTCAAATTCAAATTCAAAAATATATTTATTCAGTAGGTAACATAGTTACACTTTGAATCGTCAATTTTTACATAACGAACGTCTCATCCGCCTAAAACTACTGCAGCTTCTCACAACCTGTACTATAGCCGGGGAAAAGAAGCTGCAAGAAAAACCTCGGCACAGGGCCCTAGACGTTCTTTAAAAAAATAAAATAAACATAAAATATTGGTATACAATTGAGTAATTTAGCTGCCTAATATCAGTTCTCAGACAGTTAATCCCATGCATTCATATTATTATCTTCTAAATAATCACTAACTTTATAATAACCTTTTTTGTAAAGTTTTTGTTTAACTAATGTCTTAAAACAGTTGAAAGGCAAATTCTGAATGTCAATGGGAATCTTATTGTAAAAACGTATACATTGCCCCTTAAAAGATTTAGTAATCTTATGTAATCGACTGACTTGTATTTTGGTTCATATGCTATAAAGATAGGCAGTCGCTATTTTAAACTTTGTAAAAACGGGATTACGCTGCTGCTAGGGAGATGATGCTGATATAATTGATTATACAGATTGTTAGTGACATCGTACCGTATACTGATTCAGATCATGATTCTGAGATAATATCAAATGGAATTTTCCGTCGCAAAATTCATGATATTTTTGTTTGTTTTTAAAATGATTTTCAATATACTTTTGCGATGGAATGGAACATTCCACTTGATATTAACTTAGAATTATGAGTCGAATCATCCCTCAAAGTTTTCGTTATAGTGTCAAAAATGATGTGTGTTTAAAATGTGTTTTGTTACTATAACAGTACTTATAGACAAAGAAAAATGTACTCTGAACGGTTTTTCACATTTTGAATACCTGGTTATGTTTCGCTTGTCTTTTATATTACAATACAAGTTAAAAGCCGTTGACGATTTCATTATCCATAGTAGGACCCAACTGACGCTAGGTCGCGTAAACAAAATTTGCAAGTTAGTGTCGGCGCCCGACTCCGCCTGTCCGTGGTAACTGCTTTAATAAACAGAAGAGAGTTAACGCAACAACGCTAACAAGATCAAAGTATTTGTATAGGACGCTTAAATTAACTCTAATCCCATTCCGGCGTTATTCCGGTTAATATAAATTAAATTCTGCCATGTTTGCGCTAACTTTGTCGTAAATAGAAAGAGTTCATTTTGTGACGGAAATTAACATGATGTTCTTAAGTTATAACACACATCTGGATGTGTTGTGGGGTGAAACACTTGTTATGTGAAAAATATACATTATAAATCTCGCCCGTATCTCTAACAGGGTGGGCAGATACGTGTCACAGCCGAATATGCAATCGTTTCGGAATTAAGTATAATAATTGGCTTGACCCAGTTGTAACAATAAAATATGACATGTCGGATATGGTAGTTTATCATTTAACGATAATTTAGTTTTTTGTTTTAGTATTTTATTGTTTTTTTTATTTATTTTTATATTAGTGTTTTTTTATAAAGATAATTTTGAAACATTTTATTTTTACAAAATAGGAATGCGTTTTCTTTGTTTATTGAAATGAGACGTCACTGAGCAAAATGTCACGTGATCAATCGTGTTTTCGCGCGAAATTTGGAATTAAAGAAAAAAGTTTGGTTTTTCTATTATATAAAGCTTTGTCGAGAAAATAAAATGTTGTAAGAGGTATAAAATAAGCGTTTGTAATTATTCAAATACTTATCGAAAAACTGTCAAGTAGCCAATTATTAGTTAATTTTATTACTTCTAAGTGAGTAGGTAAGTAATGTTAATTTATGCCGAATATTTTTTTTTCTTTCTGTCTTATATAGTGACAGGTGATCAGTTCAGAATATCTTTTAATATTTTCAGCAGGGTCTGCATGACAACCGCACCGCACACTGTGCGAATTATGTCGACGGCTTCGACCAATGAACGCAGCGAATTTAGTAGATAAATGTCGAACGCCTATTGGCCAAATTTATAATACATCATATTTTAAAATGTGTAAGAGTAGGTATATTATTTTTGATCAGCTCAGTTGATTATTAAACTAAAATAAATAGAGCGCAGTGGACACGTTAAAACGAAGCATCCGCTGAGAGGTAGAAAATAAATTAAAAAACCCATTGCAATGTGCCATAAAAACTTAATTACTGTCCTAGAAAAAGCTTATTATTTATAAAGCAGTATTTCATAAAAATGTAGAAGCACGAGGATAAAGCAATGTATTCACAGGGAAACAATTTATTTATTTTAAAAGCACTAATTCAGAAACAAAATCTGTGTTTTGTTTACAATATCCACATGTAATATAATACCTTCTTTTTCTGTAACGTAACATTGTACGTGTTTCACAAACTGTGTATTCCAGTGGGTACATGGGTGAAATAAAAAATGAGATAAAATTCTACTCTACTTTTCATTTAATTATAATTTGTCCACATAAACCATTAGTCTCTTGTCTTCAAATGCATTCAGCTTAAGTACAGGTTGACTCCTGCTTCCACTGCATGTGGTATGCTATCTATGTACACGCGACATAATATTTTGGAACAACACGACTCCATATTTAGGCTTGCTTTTCCTATTTCCTATATCGACCTCCTAACCAAACTTACCTTCTTAGATGGATAAGTCTGCCTACAAATATCTGTACTATAAAAGGTGTAGGTCTATTAAGTAGTCAAATTCCGTGCTATGTGTAACCTAAGCCGCAGTTACTTACTGACTAGTACGTACTTACGTATACAAACAAACAGCGATTCTCTCGCTTCGGCTGCTTCGGAGTCTTCGGAAAGAAGAGGTAATGGAAAAGGAAAATATAAACTGTCTTCTTACTTTTTGTTTCTCAACGTCTAATATCTTTATTTTTTCTAGGTAAATTCTCCCTTTGTAAGCTCGCTTCAGTAATTTAGTAGGAATAGATTTTTAATTGTCCATTCGACTGAGTTAGCCTTTGTAAATGCGTATGATTGTTAAGAAAAATACGCTGAATTAATTCTTCTTTGGTATTTTATATTTGTATTATCATAAAATGATGTTAATAGTTTTACAGTGATGAGTGATGACTTCATTTCGCGAGTAATAGTCATATTGTAGAAGTTTTACTAAGGGATCAATCATGTCAAAAGCAATGAAAATATATTACAGACGATGTGCTAATAAACTGTAAATAATGCTGAAAGTTAGAAGTCAAGTTTTGACTGGATAAGTTTTATATAACACTGTATACGTAGTATATTTATGTATGAATGTGTTATTAAAGTGTATTGAGAGTAAAGAAAGATAAATCATTCTTTGTCTTTCGTCATCACTCCGGGCAGCGCATTATGAAAATACTACTTCAATAAGTCTCAGCCGGTCGAGACGAACTGAACTAGGCTTTACAAACAACAAACTCGTTTTTTACGTTACTTGCTTGGCCGGAGATGCGTAAACACTACTCCAATAATTATATAGGTACGACCCCGAAGGATTTATAGGTTAGGTATTATCCATTAAAATGTGCTTGAAACCCGCATTATCTCTCGTGTAGAGACATCAATCCCGAGACTTTTTTTTGATCATTATTTTATATTTTTTAAATAGCTTTAAAAAAAATCTCATTATTACCATCTGTCGCCGCATGTGTGCATGTGTTTATTTTTATTTCGATGCAATAAAGTATATTTGTATTGAATTGTATTGTGCCGCTTAACGTGTAAGTGCGACCGAGATACAGTTCACGCGCTATCTCCCTTACACCTTAGCGGCTTACGGTCCACTAAATTAGTGCGGGGCGTAGAGTTACCATTCTATGTTCTATTCTATGCGCAAGGGCGTGAGTTTATGTAGTAAGGGATGTGTGAATATGTCGCGATAAAGAATCAAACAGATTTTAATGCTCGCAGTTTAGTATCCGTAGTATCGTAGAAGTGATCACATCGTAATGGTGTATGCTCTGTGCTCGTCAAACTGCGTTAGATATCGCTATTTTTACTGGCGAGTCTCGTTACCTGTCGATATCAGATGCGCGGCTCCGAAATCAGATTTTGAAGGAATAGGGTGGTGATGAATTTCGTATAAGTGAAAATTGAAAAAAGTAATATACGTCAAAAAACATATGATTTGCCCCCGTCGTATCGTCGTCGTGTTGCCCGTATACCGACCCACACGAGAGAACAGAAGATTACCCTATCGCGCGCGATATGCGAGCAACATGCTACGGGGGCTGAACACATTGGTGTATTTGTTCCCTGTAACCAAAATTATAGGCACGTTAAGTAGTCGGTCCATGCTATAATTTACTATCAGGGGCTTCTGGTAGCTCAGTAGTAACCCTGATACCATTGTTGATGAGGTCGATCGTTGACCCCACAACCCACGCGATAGAAGACTAAAATGGTCGTGTCAGTGAATTGGATCACCGTAGTGAGTAGACTATGCGATGGAAGGTACATTAAACTAGCAGCGTGCTGCAATTTGACGTTGACGTTTGTCCCGCTCATTAAGTGCGTATTATTTAATAACTACATTACAGCAGAAAATAGCTGTACTTTACTGTGTTCATCAAGTTTCTTATTCTTCTTCTTCTATCGTGTGGGTTGTGAGGTGGAGTACCAACCTCATCAACTCTGGCGTCAGGGTTACAGGGTTAGTTTATTATTTATTTATAGGTACCTAATACATTTGGTTTGCTGTAGAGTGTTAAGTCAAAACCAACAAGGGGGTTAAAGGCCACATCGAAGCAATTCATCTAAAAAAGCAATATTGCAATTTGACATTTGCGCATATAAAAGTAAGTGCGCGATGCAACCAAATGACTAATAATAATATAGCTTTCTTAGAATGCGGCATTTTGAGATACCTTTTATTTTGACGTGACTTATTGTGAATTTGCCGCAGATGGCAATAACTGCTTGGCCGCCAAATGGGGAGCGCTGAGATACCTAGGCATTCATTATTATTTAGAGAGGACACCACAGCTAAAATACAAAGGTAGGTAGGTTTAGGTATCAAAAGTAGTCGCTTATGAAATAAATCGCCTATTTAATAGCCATACAGTAACAGTAACGACACGTCACCACATCGTGTGACGTTTATAACAGGTGAGATCGATTTACTGCCGACAGTTGATTGTGAGACTTCAATCTACTGCACGGGGATTCAATTTCCCTATACAGATCGACACTTTGTAGCTATTTTGTGTGAAAAGTTTAAACTTGTATCGACATATTTTGTAGGCTAAGATCTCGACTGCGAGACCTGTCAGACTAATGCCAGATCTACGATATACTTATCAAAGGAGATATTTTTAAATGGACGTGTGCATAGGTAGACTTGATAAAAATGGATGCTAATGCAGTTATTACCTAACTTGAGTAACATTACATAACACGTTCAGAAAATGTGGAAGATAGTATAATAATATAAGGTATATTAACGGTAAGTTCTATCCTACAACCAAATGGCTAAGATAAAATAGTATTTCACTAAATAAAAAAGAATCAATGGTGCTGATTGCAGTACGCACCATCTAATTTTATTTTAAGTTATACCTGTAATCGACAGGTATAAAATTTATGGAACACACGTCAAATTTAGGCAGAAATTAAAAAAGAAACCCTCCCAAAATTTTATATTGGCCGATAACCCGACAGAATTAAGTTGACAACGCTCGTCAAACAGGTTGAAAATCAAAGATATTTTATTCGCCCGGGTTAACAGTTGTCAATCACCCGTCCCTTTCCTTTTAGGATAAGAAAATGGCGGGTATAACTTAAAATAAAATTAGGAGGTGTCTGCAGGAATCGGGACCATGTATCTAATTTTTTTGTGACATTTCATGCATAGTTTCATATCCAGCTTACGACATCGTATCAACAGTGGCTGCAAGTTGTCTTTGATTACTTGTGGCTCTGCCCACCCCATTAGGGATTACGGGCGTGAGTTTATGTATGTATGTATGTTCATGCATAGTTTTTCTTCGTTATGTCTTCAAAAGAAAGATGTTTTATTCGTATAAATTCGTTAAACGTCGTCGTTTATCCAAGAACTGCAAGCCGTAACACTGTAGGGGTCTAACCAAAGATTTTCGTCATGAAATAAACAACACTAATATTTTTACGACAAAAACAGATCCGAGATAGCGCGGGCCACATTTTACCAAAAATGACCCGAATCCGGTAGGAACATGGCAATATTTACAGCAGCCATTACTGGCCTTTATGTGACACCGAGCTAGTCCTAGTTGGTGTAATCTGTTTTTTTACGAGCATTTTCAGGTAACTGGTCGACTGGCAGCGGTGAAACTACACTTAGGCGTAGCTTTTTACAAAGAAAAATACTTCGTTCGAAATTTTTGGACTCATACGGGGTTGGAAACTGCAAATCATTTTTGACTGTTTACTCTAAAAGTAGCTTCACTCTATAATGGCCGTTTGTCTCGCTCATCAAGTTTCGTATTAATTTATAATTATACTGACGGAGCCAATTGCTGTACTTGATTGTGTCGATCATAAAGCGTCGCTAGTATAGCTAATTGGTTAACTTTTCTATTTCTATAATTTTTCACTTTTGACTTTACTCAGTAGAGTTCCGCGGGGGGCTTCTAATAACCGAAGTATCCTGATTAAAAAAGCTAAGATTTTAGACTTCATCCCTTAGAGATATTTGTTCTTTAATTATACGTAGTTAAACCAAACTTACTAGTTCCATTTGATGTAAATATAACTAGTTAATTTAGAGTAAGATTAGGTTGATAATATAATAATTACCTATTGTATGTCAGAATATGACTGAATTTGCTGAACCATAACATTTACTTCCATCACTATGTATGACCACATTTACTACAATAAACTTCATTTCATTTCATTTCATATTACATAATATCTGCTTAAAGATATCTGGGTTACTTCCTGTACACAGCGAGTGTGGCATCTTGTCTCGGTGAGAGTTATCCAATCGAATATTCACATCACATCTCGTGTAGCGTTGGAACAGCTGAAACTGCAATTACTTTGTATATTTATTGCTAGATTTTGAAGTAGGTTTTTCGTAGATACAGGTTGGCAAATCCTTTGCACTATCATTTTCAGAATTGTGAATCGTGATGTCGTGTGTGTTCCTCTCGTGTTTTGCTTTTATTTTACTTATTGGACGCTTGCCGGTGGGACTGGCCGGAGTACGTACAGGACCGCGAAAAATGGAAAGAGGAAGGGGAGGCCTTTGCCTTTTAGATCAGATCAGATTAGATTATATTTCCTTATTGGTGCTGATTCCTGTACACAACATCTAATTTTATTTTAAGTTACACATGTAATTTTCTTTTCCGCCGAAAACGAAAAGGATGGGTAATCGACAGGCATAAAATTCATGGAAAACACACGTCAATTTTAGGCATAAAAAACAAACTTCTAAAAAATTTCCATTGGTCAATAATCAGACAGAATTAAGTTGAAAGCACACGTCGAATGGTTTGCATATCAGTGAGATGCCTATTTTTATTCGCCTGGGCTATTCATTCATTTTAAAATTAACAGTTGTCAATCATCCGTCCCTTTCCTTTTCGGCGGACAAGAAAATGACAGGTATAACTTAAAATAAAATTAGGTGTTTGCTGGAATCGGGGCATCGGGGCATTATCCATCCAGTGACTTGAACGGTCAGATGTCTAGAAAGGCTATATTTAATTTAAAAAAGCAATATTGATATAATATTTGTGATTTTTATGCATTGCGCACTTACTTCTACTTCTTTGTTATCTGTCAAACGAAATGCAATATTGTTTTTTAAAGGAATTGCTTTAATGTGGCTTGTTTAGATTGATAGGCAATTGCTTTTGTAAAATACCGGGCCTGTCAAATCTTCACGTTAGATAAGCGCACCACGATGATGATGAGCCGTTATTCGCCAACAGTGACACGGACCCTAAGTAATGTCCAGCGCACATGTATAAATCAGAAACACAATACGAGTCAGATTTGCATAAAGCGCGGCTTAAACGCGAAATTGCTGTCATTTTAATTTAATATTAAACGTGTCCAGTTAATTTATTTCATATTACAACGTTGTAAAAAGCGGTTACGTTACGATACGCGAATTAATTTGATTACGTGTGACAAGCAGTTTTCACGGCGTACGCGCAAAATGAAGCCCGTTATTGTAGGGGTATTGCAAACATTAACCCGCCCGGATCACATTCAGATTATTTTCAATTAATTAAAAAGTAATGGCCTGCGTTCGTCTCATTATACCCTTTCCAATTTGTAAGTGGACGGTTAAATATTTGAGCGGCCATTTTGTTTTTGTGCGGAACCGATGAGATTGTTTTTAGTACTTACCTATTAATTACAATACAGGGTGTTAATGTAATGAATACTAAGGGGTATGGTATATTGATATCAAGTGGAATTTTCCGTCGCAAAAGTATGGCGAATTGGAAATATTTAAAAAAAGTTTAACTCAAAGTTTTCGTTACGATGTCAGTTACAATGTTAATACTTATAATTTATCAAAATCAAATCAATGTATAATATTATGAGTACTTATATCTGCATACATATTATATGAATGCTAAATCTGAAAACAGAATCATTATTCAAAGTAATTATCATGGATAAACATGTTGAAGGTCAATTTAACATTTTTGAATCTACGTCATTTCGCAAGGTGTTATGGTTGAGAGGAGAATCTTAGCTAAAGTATCTTTTTTTTTGACGTGACTTATTGTAGATTTGCCGCAGATGGCATGAACTACTTGGCCGGAAAAATGGGGAGCGCTGAAGGCTCTTACCCGGTACAACTTTTAAGACAACAGGCCTGAGGGTGCCCAGTTGGGCGCGAACCTCGGCTCAAGGCGTTGTGTGAGAGGAAAAATATTTGAAAGAATGAATCGACCCTAGTGTGTCGATAGCGATAAGCGCTGAAGTATCGCACGTACTGTTTTCAGATGACAAAAGCACCTAAAACGAACTACAAGACAGCTTCACTAGTTCGAATCTCGCTTTCTGCAATCTCATGTCTGCGCTCGTAAGCTTCTTACAACTTGTATAAGCTTTTATGTCAAACCTGAACTGAGTTGAACCTTTTTGACGGCCCATTAGTTCAGTTACTACTAGTTGTGTCTTTTGAGAATAGTTTGTGACGTTCCAGTCGCAGCCCAATACCAATTACAGTTTAGAGTACCTACGCCTAACTAGGCTATATGTTCATTTCACGAATGTCATATTCATATTAATTTATTGCAAAGTCACACGCAAGTCTGTTTATATTTAATAACTCAATTGTATAAAAATATTTTATGTTTATTTCTTTTAAAGAACGTCTAGGGCCCTGTGCCGAGGTTTTCCTTGCAGCTTCTTTTCCCAGACTATACAGGTTGTGAGAAGCTGCAGTAGTTTTAGGTGGATGAGACGTTCGTTATGTAAAAATCGACGTTTCAAAGTGTAACTATGTTACCTACTGAATAAAGATATTTTTGAATTTGAATTTATTGTGTAAATTGTTTTTGATTTAAAGTTACTAAATTTGTTTATATTAAACGCTTTTATTACTGGATTGGGTTTATTTTTTATTATGTAGTTTTTAGTTGTATGTTTCATTATGCTTTTTGGGAAAATACTAACACAAATTAATAAGATTGTTAATTTAATGTATATCGTAATTATAAAATATTCTAAAAGGAAACTGTGAAAGCGACTTCTTTCCGTTTGACATACCTACTATGTTGAAAATTGACCACCATTACTTACCTATATATACACAAGTAATTAATTTTTAAAACAATTCATCTAAAAAGTACTATTAAAATTTGTCATTTGTAGATATAAATAATATTGCTTTTGCTTTTGGTGTCTGGGACAATTATTCCTGTTCGGCGCGTCATTGTCGCTGGGGTGGAGGCCTCTTACTTAGTAGGTCTTTCTGGGCGCCATCACACTCGCGTCAGACAGAGTACTGCGGCGTAAAAGGGAAGCCATTGCCCAATTTTTCCATAAAAACAAAACCCTAAAGACAAGAGTAACGTTAAAAAATCAGTTGGTTTATGAAATACTTACTTTACCTACACTAAGAATAGTCCCAAGTATACAAAATACTAAAAAAGTCCTGTGTAATAACTGAAACAAAAATCTCAAGAGCTTAGGAGTATCGGATATTATCTGTAGGAGAATATAGCTTAATGAAGCTAAAATAACCTAGAGAACGTCTCCAATTAACAGCACTACCTCCATTAGCCGGTAAGATGTGCTTCACCGGCGATAACTGGATATAACCGGGTATAACCGCCCATAACTGGATCCCGGACCGGCGAGACACGGCTAATCCGGACAAATGAGTCGCGAAAGATGACATCCACGCGCTAATTGGAGTACAAAATTAAGTGAGGTCGCTCAAGTGTAATGAGTCCGTAAAAGCTTGTTTTAAAAAGGTACAAGACGAAGGTAAATGTAGAAGTAAATTGTCCAGAATTTATAGTGCTAAGAAAAAAAGAGCTTTAGCTCAGTTGTGCTTGTCAAATGGATAGGGTAAATGTGGGATAGACGCCTCAGTGGGATAGTTGCCTCAGTAAACACATAGCGACATGTATAAACATTAGACCCGTTGTGTTTTGTTTTAACGTAACCCTACCCCCGCCCGTCCTTAAGTCAGTGCCACGCACTTAGCTGGAATGGGCGTGTCGCGAATTGTGAGACAATGAACATTTTTTGCGGTAATTAATTCGTGAATTTGGTTCGTCTGAAATATTGATAAGCTCGCAACTTTTGATTTTATGAGGTAAGTGTCTATATTTTTGTTTTATTTAAGTGTAGATGTCTTAAATAAAAGATTTTGTTAATTATTTACGTATGTTTTATCATTGAAGTAAACAATATTTTGCGCGGAGTCTATCCCCTCGAAAAAGGATAGATGCCTAGTTTTTTGTGAGTATAGATGCCCTTTGAGGCATGTATGAAACTTTAATATTTTTTTTATATTTTAGATATGCCTCGCAAGTACGTGCGCAAAGTAGGGGCAAGCCCTCGGGGCGAATGGACGGAAGATGCCCTAAGAGAAGCTTTTGAAGAAATGAGGCAGAATAAGCACGGCTTGAATGAAATATCTCGTCGATATGGAATTCCTGCCAGGACCCTGAAAAGACGTTTCGTGAAACAAGATACTAAGAAACTTACTTTAGGTACTTTGTCAATTAAATCATAATAAATAAATCTAAGACAATCTTTAATTATATGCATAGGGCATCTATCCCACAAGCCAAATCATTATTATGGCATCTAACCCACACTTTAGGCATCTATCCCCGATTATAATACTTTTTTATTTCTTTTGTACAAAAAAAAATACAACTATTAATGTTAAAGTACTTTAATTATTTATTTCATTAATAAGTACACAACACATCACAATCATTTAATTTTTATGAAAACTCATATTCTATCATTTATTTGCCTATTTCAAAAAGTGCGGCAACTATCCCACATTTACCCTACTATTATACCTAAGTCGTAACATTAACTACTTGGCGCAAGCAGGACAGATATATATGTATAGTACAACCCAGTGCGAAAGAGATAAAAGTCATGAAAATGTGCTGATAGCTGTCATTCTAAGCATGCTGTAGTTTTTGGGAAATAATTGTCTAATCATGTATTTATTTAATGCATGGCCTAGCACATAATATGCGGATAATGCACAACTCAAACTTAAAAACCCAAAAATATCTTTATCCAGTTATACTTTGAATTGTTACACGCAAAACCACCACCAAAAGAATCAACATACGTGTTTCGAACCACGGAGCATATTTGTTCAGGGTGTCCTGTTGAGCGCCGAGAGTCCGCCGGTGGAGTGAATTTAATGGATTTCCTATAATTATAATACATTTTTGATGTGACTTATTGTAGCTTTGCCATATATATAGATTAGCTAATCAAATGGGAAGTCCGAGAGCTTTGTCCCGGTACAAAATTTAATACAACAGGCCTGAGGGTGCCCAGTCCGGCGCGAACTTCGGCTCAGGGCGTCGACTGAGAGGATTTTATTTGAAAGAATTAATTGATACTAATGAACCGATAGCGCTAAGCACTGAATGAGGGACGTAAAAAAAATATCAAACGCTGAAAGTTATCTTCTAACTTACTCGTAGATTTCTTTTCCCCATTAAGTATCCAGAATAATAATAAGTAATAAGATTAAATTGTCTTAAGGGGCCTCTACGTGTTGGCTTCTGCCCCACCAACGCCTTCCAAAAAGGACTCTACAGGCCCATACAAAGTATCGTATTTACAGATATGTAGGTATCTAGGCGAAAAACATAAAAATTGGAACTTAATGTAAGAGATATAAAAATATATTTTTTTTAAATAATAAAAAGTAAAAAGAAACGAAAAAGTAAAAAAATAACGATTGGAATTATGTATCTCAACCGGTCAAATCGGGAGTTCCATGATATTTGCGTTGTTTATAATAAATGTATACTGCAGTATGTACGTGTGCAAAATGTGTGCAGTGTGGATTAAAAAACATGGACGAGATAAATCGGAGTGAATGGTTCGCCAGCGGAAAATAAACATTAATAATGACCGGCATCGACCGATCGGGACGATGTCCGTCACGTAAAACTGCATTCAATTTTATAGTCATAGGTACATTTATATACTATCTAGGGCCAAACAAGTTTGATATTTTTTATTTCAATATTTATTATCATCCTTATCAGCCGTACGACGCCCACTGCTGGGCATAGGCCTCCCCCAAGGATCTCCAAGACGATCGGTTCTGCGCTGCCCGCATCCAGCGGCTTCCCGCGACCTTCACCAGATCGTCGGTCCACCCTGTAGCGGGCCTACCCATGAGCGTCGTCCGACACGTGGTCGCCATTCTAGAACCTTTCCGCCCCAGCGGCCATCGGTTCTCCTCGCTATGTGTCCTGTCCACTGCCACTTATAATATTTAGTATAAGTAGGCTTATTCCTGCAGACGCCATCTGATTTTATTTTAAGGCATAAAATTTATATAAAATTTATGGAACACACGTTAATTTTAAGCAGAAATCTAAAACAACCGTCAAAAATTTTACACTGGCCAATACCCCGACAGAGTTAAGCAGACAGCACGTCAAACGGACCACCAACCAGCGAGATGCCTATTTTATTCGCCCGGGTCAATTATCCGTTTTCAAATTAACCTATTGACAATCATCAAGGGTATTACTAAATGATTACAATCCCAACAAAAACATTTTCATATAAAATGTCGCCAAGACGAGATCATATTGTAAATAAAAAAATCATAAATAAGTTAAATAAAAAAAAAGTATATTTTTCGTTAGTTATAGATCTGTCTTTATTTAGTAATCAGAATTTCATAATTTATCTTGAACATAGTACACGACTCCATTAGTCCGATCTGATATTTGCAGCTTGGATAACCTGCGCAATACTATATAGTAGATACACCTAGATTTTTTAATTAGAAAAATGTCATAAGTTATGTACTTAGGTTTAAACGTATTTCTAATTGATAAAGTAAAGCGTTAACGCAAATAGAAAGCACTTTAGCGAAGCCCTCAAGTGTTTTAAAGCTTCGTACTTATTTCGCAAAAAAGGATCCCTTTTTTCACAAAAATAAGCGGCGAGTACATTGTCATACGCCAACAAAACTAAGTGGTCGTGTTTACTGACACATGCGGGCGACAAACACATCTTGACCCGACAACTTTTGTTTGACTTTGCCCCTTGCTTCCTGTTACTACTGCCTCTGGCCATTTGTCTTTGCATTGTAATATATAGTTATATATTGATAGTTATCAAAGGACATATCTATCCCATTATAATACGCATATATACATAAACCACCGCGTTCAGATCCAGGGTGTTTTAAAGAAAGGCCAGGAAAAGTACTCTAAACTGGCGAGTTTGCTACAAGTCTTTCATGAGAGTGGAAGAAGCGAAAGTGGTGTGTCAGGGTCGTGGTAAATGGAATTCCGTGGTCTCTGCCTACCCCAATGGGAAATAGGCGTGATGTATATATTTTTATAACTTTTGATGGGTTTGCTCTTGTCCCCAGACTTGCCCGAAGGCACTGACGAGGCCTAAGATGGAGCGAGCTCGCCCAGAAAGTGCCTGTTCACTCTGGCCTTGAAAGTATGTATTATGTATGTGTATATACATATATGTATATACATAAACTCACGCCTGGAATCGCTATAGGGGTGGGAAAACTCACAGGTAATCAATCAGAAGACAATTTGCAGCCACAAAAGTCAAATCAGTCAATTTCATTGTAGTTTAAACCATTATTACACAATTAAATAAGCACTGAAATTGATCCCAATAATCACATTAACCACCAATGGGTCAGGACCCATTGTTCATCAGATCAAAATGTCCATTTAAAATGACATTCAACGGCGAGTTTATTACCGACTTGTTGGGAGTTAAATCGAGCACCCGGCCGCACTTCAGATTAGTACCCAACGAGGTGACTTGGCGAGTCGTGACTTAGCGACTCGCAACTTGGCGACTCGTACTTGGGAACTTGGTGTCTCAGTAACCCGGTGACTTATCATCACGTTCGTATAAACACTTCTGCCAAGTTCAGTACTAACATGTATGGTGAAAGGTTTCGAATGATGTCGTATTATGGGAAACTAGGTGTTGTATTATGTAGTTACGCGATAAGTACAATAAAGTTCCTCTCTGAAAAGTAGGTACCTTATAACGGACGTAGGGATTTTGATGTAGTATTTGGATTTTGATCTATCTTATCACCATCTCTCTAGCGTTCTTTGTTTTTTTGGGAGGAGCATAGCATAGATGCATCCGGAGCGACGGGCACGAGTCCTCAAGGCAGGCTTAGAAGTCGAAGCAGACCGCGTAAAAGATGGTCTGACGAATGCTTATCGGAGGGATTGGAGATCGCGCAACGTCGAGAGTGGAAAAATCAAGGGCAGGCCTTTGCCCAGCAGTGGGATCGTATAGGCTAGATAAGGTAAGGTAGCATAGAAATATGTACTCCGTCACGATGTAACCAGAAAATAATTAGCTAAAACCCCGCACAGACTCTGAAGCCTTATTTTCCTCGCGTCTGACGGTCCTGGCTTAAGGTCCTCACTGGCTTGTCCATAAATTAAGAGCCCCACTCATTGCCGTCTTATCTTTACGAGGGTGCGTGCCCACTCGCCGTGGAATTAAGTAATCACACGGATGTACTCCGGGATTGATCTGACGACCTTCTCTTGATACATGCAGTGTTATTGGGACGTTCCGTTTAAGGAGTACTTAAGTACAAACATAAATTCACGCTCGCAAGCTCTAATGGAGTAGATAGAGTTCAAAGTAAGCAGGAAATAACTTGCAGGGACTTTTGTTACGAAGTCCTGAAATACAAAGATAATATAAATCACTACGTCTGAAATAGATAAATTTGTTGACGTATAGTTTTTTTTTACTATAGAGTGGTTGATAAATATCGAAAACTACACGTTTTCCATTCATCGTCACTAATTTAAGAGCCACGCTCTTGTTTTAATTATTTATTTTCAGGGACATTAACAGTAAAATAAATGCTAACAAAAAAATTCAAATATATAATTGGCACCAAGCACCTCGGAACAAGTTGTCGGTGTAGCATTCTCCATGCTACTTTTTAGGGAATAATAGGGCAGTGGTTTCCCTCTTGCCTTTTGTCCCTCAGTACTCTGTCTACTCTGGGCGCCGTCCCACTCGCTTCAGTTATTTTCCATTATAGTTCCAAAATGGACATAAATTGATAGTCAAATGTGACAACAGAATCGAAATGTATTGAGAAAATAAATAAAAATAATGGCAATAAGAAATCGTGACGTCGCCGTGTTCCTATTTTATTTCTTTCGAAATCCTTGTTTACAGAGTTTGGAGCCAGTTCAGAGTAGATTCCACTAAGAACAAATGATAATTAGCTCCTTTTAGCACTGAGTTCAGCTCTGCCTTCCATGCAAGACTTTGTTCTTTCGCGTTACTTCACAAAATAAAGCCATTAGATCTTTATCTTTAATGTACTTTTGAACAAAAGCTGATCTTGCTAAACTAGGCTAAAAGTACGAGACTTTGCCAACGTTGCCTCTGCTAAACGACATTGGCTTGGATGGATCTAAGTAAATATGCAGTTTCAAATAGTACCTATTCTGAGGTTTATGCGTTGATAATAACCGCGTATTTTAAAACACAATGCTGATTCCTGTTAATTTTAAGTTATAACTGTCATTTTCCTATCCGCCGAAAAGGAAAGGACTATATACGTCCCATTATTGTACTGGGCACAGGCTTCCCCTCTATCAACTGGAAGAGATTAGGGGCATACTCCACCACGCATAACGCGTGTGTGTGTGTTTTTTTTTGTTTTTTTTTTTTGGTTTTTTTGACGTGACTTATTGTAGATTTGCCGCAGATGGCATTAACTACTTGGCCGGACAAATGGGGAGCGCTGAAGGCTCTCACCCGGTACAACGTTTAAGACAACAGGCCTGGGGGTGCCCAGTTGGGCGCGAACCTCGGCTCAGGGCGTCGTCTGAGAGGAAAAATATTTGAAAGAATTAATCGACCCTAGTGGGTCGACAGCGATAAGCGCTGAATGAGGGAAATCGTTGACAACGCCGGCGGGGTCGGTATCGGGGAGTGTGTGTGTGTGTCTCAATCAAATTGCTTTAAAATCGTTAATTTTCGCCATTTTGTATAAAGGTTCACCTATTAAACCGAAGAGTAGGTTGTCAAAGTGTTTATTGTGTGCTAGAAATGTGATCATCTCCCGTATACTGTGATAGCGTATAACTCATAAGGCTGTATATTTTAAGAGGCATATCAAGTATAATGTGTTTGATCTAACATAATGTTGAAATTCAAGATTGAAGTACCCGTCAAAGTTTCGTCGTCGAGTTTATGGATATTATAATATACTTAACCTATATCACAGCCTTTAGCGGCTCTTAAATAATCCTGACACCAGGGTTGATCAGGTCGGTCATCACAACCTACGCAAGAGAAAATGGCAATTATAACTAATAGGATATGATCTACGTATTATTAATAAAGAAAGTACAATCTAATAGGGTTGGCAGAGCCATGAGTCACTAGTCTAGACAAGTTACCTATTTTCTGATATATATTTTATGTATATATTTTTTTTACTAGTTCTAGAACTAGTAGATAATAATATATTGTAAGGTGGCAGGTGATCCATGGCCCATAGTGTTAGAAAAAACGATTCCGGTTGATTTTTAAGACATGCCCTGGAAATAATTAGCTAAACACTGAACGCGTTCTGTTTTTTAACCGACTGCGTCGCCAAAAAGGAGGGTTATGTGTTTGACTGTCATGTATGTAGTGTGTTGTGTCATACTGTTTAGAACACGATGTTTCCGTTGTCGGGTTGCATTGTAACTTATATTTTCTTATTCTTTCGTCAAAGCAGTATAGAAGCATTCAATCTGTATTCAATAGTCAGTACAACTATTATTATGATAGATTTACCTACTAGATACCACTGTAGTAGGTATAATCCACCTAGCATTGACGACGCTCGCTACTGTATCTCGGACTACGGCTACAAATGGAACAGGCGTCGATGCGAGAGCTCTGAGCGAAGTGTAAACTAAGCCTAACTAAAACTAGCTTAGGCATACGAGTGTGGCACGTGTGGAGTTTCAGGTCATACCTCTAGATTGTTCGCATTCGCATATCTGAAACTATAGTTATACACACCAACGCGCCAAAACAACTTTAAAGTACCTCTTAGAATAAGAATTCTTATTCTTATTCAAAGAGTACAGATTTCAAGGGCCAAAACTCACAGTCACGTCGCCAAACAATTCACATTGAAATGTTTGGCAGGTAATACTTGACGCTGCTTAGGCAACTTGGCGACGCGTTGGCAACTTGGCGACGCGTTAACAATTGTTTGGCGACGTGTCCTTGGCGTCTCGGTGGGTGTCCCTAGAGTCATTCATAAATGCCAACGCTACACAGTACGCTCTGATTCAGCTTAGCGGACGCGCAGCTTTAGATCCTGAAACCTTTTTCCGAGACCAGAGATTTAGCTTTTACGTTGACAATCTCCTAACCTCAACGGTCAGGTAACTCCGACACTACCAGGTGGTAGTACTAATGATCACGGTCCTCACGGTTGGGCATTGCCCTTACAAGTAGAAAATGAGGTTATAATGTAGTACATTTCTACGGAATCAGAAAGAAGAACTTTGGTTGCTTGTACTAATTAATATTTCGTACTAAAATTGTGTACAAAACTTACACGTGTCTCAAAAGCCTTAGAAGGATATTATCAACTAAATATCTGACGGAAAATTAATTTTGTATTTAAATCTTAGGAGCGGATGATAGACCGGAACTACAATGACGGAAAGACTTATTGTTGGTTTTTATTAACATAAAATTATAATTTAGGCTGGCCATTCAGTTCACTCAGTCAATTTATAATAATTGAGTACAGTCCTGAGCAATATAATGTACCCATTTTAGGACTCTGTCGCACTATCATATTTGACATTTAGTGAGACTTACAGTTCAATTTGTCAGAAAAATTAATGTGACATGGTACCAAAATGTATACATATTAATGCTCGTGACCGTACCTACTTTGGTGATTTGACCAGACTTCTATAAACTTATAATTAAATGTTGCTTGATATTTGGATCACATTATGTATACAATACTTATAACATAACAAATACTTTATTGTACATAGAGGAAATACAAAACAAAAGAGAAATAGAAAGAGTACAAAAGGCGGCCTTGTTGCTAAGTGGCAAACTCTTCCAGGCAACCGTTAAGTGTAGGAGATATATTGCTTGTCTTTAATTTGTTTAGAATAACAATGGGAGATGTAATTGTGCCTGGGTATAATAAAAAGGGTCATCATTTATACTCAAAAACGAAGATGCGTGTATGTTATCCATGAAATTAGAAGGTTAAACGAAGAAACATATGTACAGCGCCATCTATAGATGGCGACTATCTTCCCAATGAGGGATGTTCCAGGCTACGTAAAACAATGGCCCCGATTCCTGCAGACACCGCCTAATTTTATTTTAAGTTATATCCGTCATTTTCATATCCGTCGAAAAGGAATGGGACGGATGATTCACAGCTCTTAATTTTAGGAAGAATGAGTAAATGAATGAATAACCCGGGCGAATCAAAAGGTACTTAACTGTGTCGGGTTATTGACGGATGTAAAATTTTTAGACGGTTGGTTTAGATTTGTGCTTAAAATTGACGTGTGTTCCATAAATTTTATGCTTGTCGATTACCCGTCCCTTTCCTTTTCGGCGGATAAGAAACTGACAGATATAACTTAAAATAAAATTAGATGGTATTTACAGGAATTAGCACCAATATATTGTTTTTGACGAACGTAGCCTGGAAAGTCGCTCGTTAGGAAGATAGTCGTGACTTTCGTCTTTCTAAATTTTTGCTTTTTTATATTGATGATTTACATGTCAAACCTTGACCTTCAGTAAGCAAAATGAAAATGTTAATAATGAAACTGAAATCGGCTCGTCCGTCACAACGTGGCTTTTACCAGCTAAATCGGCCATTGGAAAACTCGTGAATCTGCCTCCAGAGTTATTGGGGTCCAGTGGCCGTAAGATGTCGACCACAAATCCAGGTCCCCTGTCAATTTACACCCGACGGCCTGGATATTTATGACCGGCTATCACTGTCTGGTGATTTACGTGTTTGTTATTCAATGCTTATTAAAACGACTATCAGCTGACCTACTAAAGCGGCGTTATAATGTCGAGACTCGTACAGTCATGAGCAATATCGTACACCCACTTTGGAACCCTGTCGCACTATCATATTTGACATTTAATGAGACTTACCGTTTAATTTGTCAAAAAAGTTAATGTTACATGGTTTCAAAGTGTATACATATTAGTACCCGTGACCGTACTTGCTATTTACCCGACTGCAGCGAAGCAAACGACCTCCGTGGTCCAGTGGTCGAGTGTTGGGCTCACGATCCGGAGGTCCCGGGTTCGATTCCCTGTGGGGACATATCACAAAAATTACTTTGTGGTCCCTAGTTTGATTAGGACATTACTGGCTGATCACCAGATTGTCCGAAAGTAAGATGATCCGTACTTCGGAAGGCACGTTAAGCCGTTGGTTAGGTTAATGAGGTTGGTACTCCACCTCACAACCCACACGATAGAAGAAGAAGAAGCGAAGCAAAAAGGAAGGTTTGACCGCTATTTATGTATATGTGAATGCATGTCTGTTCCCACCTAACTTCTAAATCACCTGACAGAATTTAACAAGTATCACTAGAATCGCCTTGATTGTCCGGTGGTATTCTCTAGAGGACATGATCTGAAGACAAAAAGTTTTCTTAATTCCCAATGGTACCTGTTGTAGGAATTTGTATGAAAAAGCGCACTGTGACGTCATAGTAAAACGTGATAAAATGTCGCACATATTATTACGTTCTTGATTAAAATTCATAAATAACTTTAAAAAAAGTCTGTCTTTATTATATTTAGTACTTACTCAGAATTTCATAATTTATCTTGAACCTAGTACGGTCACGAGCATTGATATGTATACACTTTGGTACCATGTCACATTAACTTTTTAGACAAATTGAACTGTAAGTCTTACTAAATGTCAAATATGTTAGTGCGACAGAGTCCTAAAGTGGATACATTATATTGCTCATGACTGTACACGACCTAATAAAGCATTCATTTTATAGAAACTCGTTTTATACATACATATATAAGCTTATGACTATATCCCAATTGGGGTAGTCAGAGATACGTTCATCTTCATTACTAATTTAAGAGCCACGCTCTTGTCGCATTCTCCATTCTTGCCTATCAAAGACCAATTCCTTCACTTCCTTATAAGACACTACGTTCGCCTTTTCTTTAATCTGTTCCATGAAAGCTCTTCTTGGTCTTCCCCTTCCTCTTTTTCCTTGTAGCTTTCCTTCTATGAAATCTTAAGATGAACTATTTACTGAGCTATATCATTATAGACGGCACGGCGGTATGGCTCGCCACCTATATTGTTGGTCTAAGGCCGGCGCGCACTACGAGTTTTTCGCCGCGCGGCAGAAAAAAGCAGCGGCATAATGTCGCACTGTAATACTGCGCGCCGCTGCGTCGGCTCTGTCGTCAAGTGCGCGCAATACAATTTAAAACTGTTTGGTACAGAATTACAGTGCGACATTATGCCGCTGCTTTTTTCTGCCGCGCGGCGAAAAACTCGTAGTGTGCGCCTGGCCTAACAGAAAGCTCGTTTTCATCAGTTTACGAAATGCAACTCTACAATAATATAGGTACGTGATATATAACTTAACGGTTTTCTTCTCCATTCTCGTCTATCAAAGACCAATTCGTTCACTTCCTTATTAGACACGACGTTCGCCTTTACTTTAATCTGTTCCAGAAAAGCTCTTCTTGGTCTTCCCCTTCCTCTCTTTCCTTGTAGCTTCCCTTCTATGACATTCATCGTAAGATGAACTATTTACTGAGCTATACCGCACGCGCGGCGATATGGCTCACCAAGTCACCAGCTATTATATTGTTCTAACAGAAAGCTCGTTTTCAACTGTTTACGAAATGCACCTCTACAATAATATAGGTACTAGATATATAACTTAACGGTTTTCAATGCAATCAGTTGCAACCAAACACAGTTGTCACTGGGGGCGACTGAAGATGGTGCAGTAAATTGAAAGTTATGAAATGGTTTACGATCACATTATACTGGAAATGACCGCAACAAAGTTAAACAAACCGCGGCTCGGGCAGTGATAGGATGTATTTATATTCTATGATAACATAACAGCCTCCGTGGTCTAGTGGTTAGAGCGTTATGCTCACGATCTGGAGGTCATTGTCGAAATCACTTTGTGAGACTGTCCTTTGTTTGGTAAGGACTTTTCAGGCTTGACCGGATTGTCCGAAAAAGTAAGATGATTCCGTGCTTCGGAGGGCACGTTAAGCCGTTGGTCCCGGCTATTAGCCGTAAAAACACCTCCACCAACCAGCATTGGAGCAGCGTGGTGGAGTATGCTCCATACCCCCTCCGGTTGATTGAGGGGAGGCCTGTGCCCAGCAGCGGGACGTATATAAGCTGCTTATGTTATGTTATGTATATTCTATGATAATGGAGCTGATTCCTGTACGCACCATCTAATTTTATTTTAAGTTATACCTGTCATTTTCGTATCCGCTGAAATAGAAAGGGACGGGTAACGGACAGGTATAAAATTTATGGAACACACGTCAATTTCAGAAATTTAAAAAACCCTTCCAAAATTGTCTATTGGCTAATAACCCGACAGAATTAAGTTGATAGTACACATCAAACGGGTTTCATATGAGCGAGATGCTTATTTAAATCGCCCGGGTTATTAATTTATTTCAAAATTAACAGTTGTCAGTTGTCAATCATCCGTCCCTCTTCTTTTTGGCGGATAAGTAAATGACAGGTAAGTATAACTTAAATTAAAATTAGGACGTGTCTATGTGAGTAGGATGTGTCTGTGGGACCTATACAATACTATACATGTAATTATCTGAGTAAACATAATTATTTTATTATATAATAAAATTTATGTAAAAACTTATTGTTTGCACACTACACTGCACTCTGTATATATGTATATTTATGCTCTATCAAAGGTTGTCTGGAAGAGATCGCTTTTAGCGCCGCATTTGCCCACTTTTAGTTGTTAGTGTTTCCCTGTTCTGTGTTTGTGTGTGCACTGATGTGTTTATACCTTCATTCATTCATATCTCTAAGTTTCTATATAGGTCAATGTAGCTCCGCAGTAATATGCGAATCATCATGCGATGGTACTTCTGCCCATCTCAATTGGGAATAAAGTCATAATCTTAGTATTATCAATCATAGATAATTATTACGTGGTTTCGAAGATTTGTGCCCGGTTAATAGGTTTAGGCTTGTCCCCTATTACTTGGGACTTAAAATTAGCTGGCGAGTTGGTGTGTACTATATACTTATGCCTAGAGGAACTCGGTGGTGCATCGCAAAGACCGGACATAGGATGGGTGACCACAAAAAAAAGTTATTATCTCGAGCTCCTCCGTGCTTCGGAAGGCACCTTAAGCTGTTGGTCCCGGCTGCATTAGCAGTCGTTAATAACCAAACTAGGCCCGTGTGATGGTTTAAAGCCCGATCTCCCTATCCATGCATAGGGAAGGCCCGTGCCCCAGCAGTGGGGACGTTAGTGATATACCTCTGCCTACCCCTTGGGGTATACAGGCGTGATGCTATGTTGTTTGTTATCGCGATTGCTTTAAGTGAGTGAAGTCCTTTTTTTCCCAGTCTGCTGCTGCAGCCAAACACTATGGTCACTGGGGACCCCTGAAGGCGTCGGTGTAGTAAATTGCAAGACTTATGGCCAGGTCTACGACCGCATTACTGGCGCAAGTTAGCGCAAACTTCGATACAAAATAACACAGGTCATTGCCCCAAGCTCAGGTGAATCATGACTTTTACACTTGGAGCAGGGCCGGAGTCCACACGCCCACATATTGAGTTCCCCCTGTCATAGAATAAGGAATAATTCAACGTATAGAAGGGCAACTTTCCGCTCTCCACCAGCGGCTGAGCTAGTTTTACCTCACCCCCTTCGGTCTTACATTAGTTTACAATCGCATGGCGTCAGACGTCACACACACAATGCTCGTGTACGATAATGTCAATGTGTAGTGTCTGTGTGAAATGAGGTTTCATGAAGTGTGCAGGGTGTGCACCTGTGAAACATTACTATTGAAAAATCTCATATGGATATGAATTTGGTTAACAAAACCTCGCAATAGACAAGCTGGTATCAATTCAAATTTTCATCTGGTTGAGAGAAATCGAGGGTTTGTTGAAGGAAATCACATCAGAATGTGATTTTTCAAAAAGTCGCTTACGTGGTTTTCACTATAAGGCGAAGACAAGCAGAATTATGTAAGTAGGTGATGAGGTGGTTTGATTACATTATCACCCATGACGCGACAAAGGCCGGTCATAGGATGGGTGACCACAAAAAAAAAGTTTTCATCTCGAGCTCCTCCGTGCTTCGGAAGGCACGTCAAGCCGTTGGTCCAGGCTGCATTAGCAGTCGTTAATAACCATCAATCCGCACGGGCCCGCGTGATGGTTTAAGGCCCGATCTCCCTATCCATCCATAGGGAAGGTCCGTGCCCCAGCAGTGGGGACGTTAATGGGCTGATTATGATGAAGGATACTCTGAAGCACAGAACAGAAAAGATCGATTTATTTTCTCTTAGGTAAGCTTCTTTATAGCACGTTGAGTTACATGCGATATCGAAACATCTTATTGACGGCTTTAGTTTTAAATGTCCGTAAGCCGCTAAGGAGTAAGAGGGAACGCGCGAACTGTCTCGCTCACATTTACGCGCTAGGCAAGACACGGTAAGAATGCGATTTTTGTATGGAGTGATAGGGTGCTTGGGCCTCGTCAAACGCCCTGCATCCACCCCTGTGTTCAAAGCGTGTTATTCTCAGCTATAATCCTGAAGTGTGAGCTGAAGCTTGCCATTTGCTCTAGGTAATCTTGGGGAATGGCCCAGCGTACAGTATTAGTCGGAGTTTATACGTTTACACAACTTCGCAATGCTATATCAAATAATTTCAAAGACTTTACTAGTTCCAGCAATAAGTTTAGAGGTTTTCGCGGCATTGTTTGTTTGCTTGTAAAAATTATGTACTGGTATTGGGAGATTTTTTTGGTGTTCTTCTTGTTATTGTTCGACGGCATTTAGATTATTTCCGAAGCGGACGACATTTTCGACAATTAAAGACAACTTGCAGTGACTGTTGATATGAAGTTGACACGCCTATCGTCCGAACAATTATTGTCAATCGTGGTTAGAAAGAACACAATCCCTCTGTCGACTTTAACTACGACATACCTTGGAAGAAAGGCATTGTCCATCCAGTCGTGGCGCCGTGGTAGCCCAGTTGGTCACTTTGAGGTCGCCGGTTCGAATCCAGCACAGGCCTAAACCAATGAACGTCGAATTTGTTTTCGAATTCATGTCTGGATCGTAAATGATTATCGCGTGCTCAGCGGTGAAGGAAAATATCGTGAGGGAACCCATATTCCCAAGAAAGGCATTTTCGGAGGTATGTGACCTAACCTGTATTGGGCTGATTTTCCCTTCGCGGGTTGGAAGGTCACACAGTCGCTTCTGTAAAAACCGGACCTGTCACATCTTCAGGTTAGGTTACGGACCCTGTGAAAAACTGTGATCACGGAGGCCGTGATTTATTTATTAACTTAAAGGAGCAATATTCTTCCTATATAAAGGACGAAATTGGTCATCTTTGGTAAACCGTGGTAGCATAATGGCTTATATTGATATTCCTGGTTATACCAGTGGACAATAAAGGTCAAGTAATATTCACAGGTGCTGCTAACAGCTATTATTGGCCTCTATGTGGGTCACATGCATAATGTAACTAGACCGAATACTTATTCTGTACTTGACAAAATAATAATACAGTACCCATTTTTTACACATTTATTATTTATTTATGACTGTGGTCCTGTTTTTTGTTTGGTACGGACATTGCAGGCTTGAATCACTTGATTGTCCGAAAAAGTAAGAGGCAACGTGGTTGTGTATGCTCGACGGAAAATTCTACTTGACATTAACTCAGAATCATGGTCTGAGTCATCCCCCTGAGTATTCGTTACGATGTCACTAACACCCTGTATATAATACATATTCTATAAATATATAAAAATATATAATTGATACCTACTAATGATTACTTGTGGCTCTGTCCACCCCATTAAGTATTATGGGCGTGAGTTTATGAATGTATGCTTTTACAGAATCATAGAAGCAGATAAGTTACAAGTTGTGCAGAAGACATTTGCGCATTCAAAAAAGGAATTTCTTTTTTTTAATATTCCACTCGAATAACGCTCCAGAGTTTTGTTGGCGTTGAATTACTTAACAGTTTGAAAGTCGCAAAACAATTGTGAGTTGACGTAGTGGAAGGTCGGAATTAGTTCCACTTGGTTGTTCAAGCATAATTTGTTAATTCCGCGTGATTCCGCGAATTTGGCTCCTAAACGTAATGTCGATCGTCGTTACGATGATCGGGTATTACATCTATGTAATACAAACTTGAGGAGCTCGGTGGCGCAGCGGTTAACGCGCTCGGTCTGCGATTGTTGAAGTAAAGCAACTTTCGCAGAGGCCGGTTTTAGGATGGGTGACCACAAAAAAAAAGTTTTCATCTCGAGCTCCTCCGTGCTTCGGAAGGCACGTTAAGCCGTTGGTCCCGGCTGCATTAGCAGTCGTTAATAACCATCAATCCGCACTGGGCCCGCGTGATGGTTTAAGGCCCGATCTCCCTATCCATTCCAGGAAGTCAAGGAAGGAAATCCAGGAAGGCCCGTGCCCCAGCAGTAGGGACGTTAATGGGCTGTTGATGATGATGATGAATACAAACTGGGGGGTTAAAATGGCCTCATCGAAGCGATTCATCAAAGAAAGCAATATTGCTATTTGACATTTGTTTGTATTGCGCACTTACTTTCATCAAATGTCAAATTACAATATTGCTTTTTAGATGAATTGCTTCGATGTAGCCATTTTAACCGACCTGGATTTAAAAAAAGAAAGGGAAACATGAAACAGTAGAAGTAGAGCCCTGTGCTAGAAGGATTTCTGGCCACGTGTTTCCCTCAGCGATACAGCTTCCGATGTGGTAGTATTTTTACAACTAGTTACATAATATGTTATTTAATTTTGACGTTCAAGAAGAGCTCACTATGTAAGCCAATTTTGAAGAATAAATATTTTTGGATTTTTATTGATTCCCAATCATAATTCCCGATTCCCGAGTCTTATTGTTTACAAAGTCCCATGTGGGATTGATTTTGATGGACTTTATCGACATTGAGACATATTCACACCATGATTGGGTGGAGGTCCCGTTCTTATTTATTTATTTGTTTATTCTTCTTCTCTCCTATCTATAGGTTGTGAGACCAATGACCTCATCAACCCTGGTGTGAGGGTCACTGTTAAGCCACTTAACATGTTCACTGTGTAACTGTGAACATGTTAAGTGGCTCATAAATTCAATCATAAATTCATAAATTCAATATCAATCCCTCACGTGCAATGTTATTTTTCGATAAACACATTGGAATTTATGTATAGACACACTATGGCAAGTAAAGACGTGCCCCACATATGGGACATGCACGTATGAGTTTCAATATTTATGCCTCATATGTGGTTCATACACAGTGAACGTGTTAAGGCCCCTGACATGGTTCATGTAACGTCTACATACTAAATTAAGTAGTAGCCGGGACCGACTGCCTGCAATGTCCTAACTAAACTAGGGATCGGAAAGTGATTTTTGTGAAATGTCCCCACCAGGAATCGAACCCGGTACCTGCAGGTCGAGATACCAACGCTTTTATCACTAGACCATGGAGTCAGATTACGTCAAACAAAAAATAACTTTGTGAGACTGTTATAATATTGGAGTTTCCAAGCCCATAGTGTAATAGTCAAGAGGTACATTAATCTAGGTTCGATTGGCGCGATCATTATAGTCGGTGACACGGCTCACCACCTACCACGTTGGTCTGATGAGGGGCGGACTACCCCAATTGGGATGTGAGCTTATGTTATCTTATATCTAGGTATGAAGACATAAATGTCATTCACAAAACGTAACCGCGCTTTGTTGCCGCTTTGATACATATTGGTATTCCGCCGCAAAATACCGACACCTAAAATGCATTTCACTTAGTTTATATTTTGTAGTTTATTGAAGTAAATTCATTGCAGTTCACGCACTCTGGAAGCAGTCAAACAATTTCGCGCCCTCGTTGCCAACAGGGCAAATTATTTGCCATCAGGCAACCTAGCAAATTACACAACCTAATTCTGTTGCCATGCATACACCGCAAAGGCCGAATTCCTATTAAATCACGGAGAAAATGAGCGCCATTACAGCACTAAAATTATGAGCAAATATCCGACAGAATGACGCTAGAGGTTGTACATAATATAATACCCTGTATGTCACACTGCTAAACCCTGGCATTAATACAAAGTATAAGATCCAAAGTAGAACAGACTGTATATGAGTAAAACTTACTTAACTTCACTAACTTAACTTTTGTCACCTTTATAATATATTCTTATAAAGATACTGCCGAACTGCTGCTGGGAGCCCTGGTAGCCCAGTTTGTAGAACGCTTGACTCTCACTTCGAGGTCGCAGGGTCGAATCCAGCACAAGCCTAAACCAATGATTGACGAATTTGTTTTCGAATTCATGATTGGATCATAAATGATTATCACGTGCTCAGCGGTGAAGAAAAACATCGTGAGGAAGCCCACATTCCCGAGAAATGCATTCGGAGGTATGTTACCTAACCGGTATTAGGCTGGTTTTCCCTTCGCGGGTTTGAAGGTCAGACAGGCAGTCAGTCGCTTCTGTAAAAAACCGGACTTGACAAATCTTCAGGTTAGGTAAGCGGACCCTGTGAAAAACGGGATAATACTAGGGAGATGATTATGACTTATAAAGAAACTCGAGCCCGTGTGAGAGCTCTCAGCGCTGCCCATTTGTCCGGCCAAGTAGCCATTAGAAAGCAAACCTACAATAAGTCAAGTCAAAAACAATTTTCACTTCGAGTGAGAGCAGACTGTAAAGCTCGTAGGTACTTCTAACATTTTCGATTTTTGAACCTTGTTAGGAAAATCGAGCAATTCTATACAAATTTAAACAGTTAATTTAACATCAGTTAATTTAAGTGGGTCATTAGCAATTAACTGCTCGGAACGATTAGCGCCGCAGTATTTTGTTCAGAAACCGAATTCGTAGATTGAACAAATTATTCCTAAATGGAGCATTTCAGTTCACTACTCATCATCATCATCATCTCATGCTGGGTGACGATGGCCTAAAATGGGGACGTTCTTACCTTGCAAATGCCTGTTCACTATGGGCTTGGAAACTCCAATATTATAACAGTCTCACAAAGTTATTTTTTGTTTGACGTAATCTGACTCCATGGTCTAGTGATAAAAGCGTTGGTATCTCGACCTGCAGGTACCGGGTTCGATTCCTGGTGGGGACATTTCACAAAAATCACTTTCCGATCCCTAGTTTAGTTAGGACATTGCAGGCAGTCGGTCCCGGCTACTACTTAATTTAGTATGTAGAGTTCACAGTTACACAGTGAACATGTTAAGTGGCTCATAAATTCAATCATAAATTCATAAATTCAATATCAATCCCTCACGTGCAATGTTATTTTTCGATAAACACATTGGAATTTATGTATAGACACACTATGGCAAGTAAAGACGTGCCCCACATATGGGACATGCACGTATGAGTTTCAATATTTATGCCTCATATGTGGTTCATACACAGTGAACGTGTTAAGGCCCCTGACATGGTTCATGTAACGTCTACATACTAAATTAAGTAGTAGCCGGGACCGACTGCCTGCAATGTCCTAACTAAACTAGGGATCGGAAAGTGATTTTTGTGAAATGTCCCCACCAGGAATCGAACCCGGTACCTGCAGGTCGAGATACCAACGCTTTTATCACTAGACCATGGAGTCAGATTACGTCAAACAAAAAATAACTTTGTGAGACTGTTATAATATTGGAGTTTCCAAGCCCATAGTGAACAGGCATTTGCAAGGTAAGAACGTCCCCATTTTAGGCCATCGTCACCCAGCATGAGATGATGATGATGATGAGTAGTGAACTGAAATGCTCCATTTAGGAATAATTTGTTCAATCTACGAATTCGGTTTCTGAACAAAATACTGCGGCGCTAATCGTTCCGAGCAGTTAATTGCTAATGACCCACTTAAATTAACTGATGTTAAATTAACTGTTTAAATTTGTATAGAATTGCTCGATTTTCCTAACAAGGTTCAAAAATCGAAAATGTTAGAAGTACCTACGAGCTTTACAGTCTGCTCTCACTCGAAGTGAAAATTGTTTTTGACTTGACTTATTGTAGGTTTGCTTTCTAATGGCTACTTGGCCGGACAAATGGGCAGCGCTGAGAGCTCTCACACGGGCTCGAGTTTCTTTATAAGTCATAATCATCTCCCTAGTATTATCCCGTTTTTCACAGGGTCCGCTTACCTAACCTGAAGATTTGTCAAGTCCGGTTTTTTACAGAAGCGACTGACTGCCTGTCTGACCTTCAAACCCGCGAAGGGAAAACCAGCCTAATACCGGTTAGGTAACATACCTCCGAATGCATTTCTCGGGAATGTGGGCTTCCTCACGATGTTTTTCTTCACCGCTGAGCACGTGATAATCATTTATGATCCAATCATGAATTCGAAAACAAATTCGTCAATCATTGGTTTAGGCTTGTGCTGGATTCGACCCTGCGACCTCGAAGTGAGAGTCAAGCGTTCTACAAACTGGGCTACCAGGGCTCCCAGCAGCAGTTCGGCAGTATCTTTATAAGAATATATTATAAAGGTGACAAAAGTTAAGTTAGTGAAGTTAAGTAAGTTTTACTCATATACAGTCTGTTCTACTTTGGATCTTATACTTTGTATTAATGCCAGGGTTTAGCAGTGTGACATACAGGGTATTATATTATGTACAACCTCTAGCGTCATTCTGTCGGATATTTGCTCATAATTTTAGTGCTGTAATGGCGCTCATTTTCTCCGTGATTTAATAGGAATTCGGCCTTTGCGGTGTATGCATGGCAACAGAATTAGGTTGTGTAATTTGCTAGGTTGCCTGATGGCAAATAATTTGCCCTGTTGGCAACGAGGGCGCGAAATTGTTTGACTGCTTCCAGAGTGCGTGAACTGCAATGAATTTACTTCAATAAACTACAAAATATAAACTAAGTGAAATGCATTTTAGGTGTCGGTATTTTGCGGCGGAATACCAATATGTATCAAAGCGGCAACAAAGCGCGGTTACGTTTTGTGAATGACATTTATGTCTTCATACCTAGATATAAGATAACATAAGCTCACATCCCAATTGGGGTAGTCCGCCCCTCATCAGACCAACGTGGTAGGTGGTGAGCCGTGTCACCGACTATAATGATCGCGCCAATCGAACCTAGATTAATGTACCTCTATTTTAGGAAAGCCTTATTAACTACGTCACTGGATCCTCACTGAACTCGAGCGAATTTTGTTTTGTTAAATGTTGGTATCTACATCATTCATCCAGCATTAGCAATTTAACAAATCTTTGTTTATTAATTAATTTATTTATTTATTTGTACGCAGTAAATCAGACGAACGAAAGATACAAAGAAACAAGATCTTTGTTGTATTTGTTTGGTTCATTTGACCACAGTCCCACAAAGTACGTACGTAAGTGATGAAGGCGTAGCGCTGAACGCGAACACTAGTAAATGAGTATTCACCACGGAATAGACTTCTATACAAAAACCATGGCGATACGGTGGTCTTTGACCACGGCTTAAATAAATGGTTTAATCTTCTGTTCCACCAACTTTACATTTACTAACGTCATCATTGCTAACATTGAAAATATTATAATCAATTCGTTTGCTTCTAAACTTTATGTTGAATTTATTATTTGTTTGTCTAAATTTTCCTCCTTTTCCTAATTCTTCATCAGTGTCCAATTTCTTTTTTCGTTGGAAACTTCCATTCTAATACGACGGAATAGACTTCTATAGCTTCTATGCCGTGGTATTCAGTCTACCCGTGAAAGCTTCAAGGTTATAGTGTTTTCAAAACACAGATTGAGTTGCGTCAGGTGGAATAGCCATTCAAACCTGACATTGGGCCGTATACTTACCCCATTTGTCATTTAGCTGTTGCAATGATAGTGGTAATGGCTAATAACACACACACATCCACACGAACCCTCATCTATCATTGGATTAAGTTTATCCCCAGTATATTATTTTTATTCCTCCCTGAGGACGAATAGTGTCCATTTGGTGACAACACAATAGGCGAAATAACGCTTTATATATTAGGTAGGCGAGTTACATTCATGGAGGATAATGGTGGCTGGGAGAATAGGGTTGTGGCAGTTTTTAATGGATTTTTGTCACATAGCGACACGTGGTTTTGGACAAAGCAATGTGGCTGGGGTTTTGTGAGGCTAGAATCGTGGGTATCGTAAAAAAATCGTATTAATTACTTAATGCTACATAGAAAAATCATTCAGTGATGTAAACAGATTCACCCTGCCTATTAAACTAGGTTGTACACAGTCGGTTCCGGCTACCATTTACTTAACCTATGCAGTAGTTACAAGAGTCATGTCAAGGGCCTTTGGCGATTCAATAGTAACAGACACCAGAGTAGAAGAGGTCGATCATTGGTCTCAAAACCCACGCAGGGAAGAAGAATATTCCCAAATGATTTCCGCTAAATCTGTCCTGTATCTGTGAGGCGGTCTTGCGGGACGTTAAGTCGTAACCGACCATGAGATTCGGCCTTACAAATTGAAAAACAACCGCAACACAGCCTATAGTCCCCAGACAAACCGCTACTCGTAGAGATGTGCTTGTACTAGATAGGTATATTAGTTTCTCTGTGTCGCTTCAGTACATTGTTACAATAATAAGATACAATAAGCTCACGACTGTATCCCAATTGGGGTAGTCAGAGGTACATCAATCGCAAGATGAACCAACGTGGTAAGTAGTGTGCCGTATAGCTTATAATGGTTGAGTCAACTGTGTTAGTGAAAACCGCACTTAAAATTTAGTGACTCATTAGTGCAAGACCGGGACCGGGGTTCGAAACGGTGCTCCAAGTCTGAGAAGCAAGCCGGTGAACCACAGGACCATATACAACAACTTTTTATTACACATTCAAATCAAACATACCTAGGTCAATTGGTATATCTTTGGATTTTTAATTTGGAGATAAAAAGCACAACCTATCTCCTATCAGTACAAATATGTATTTATTAAGTATACGAGACGAGTACACAACAGGTTCCAGACATAAATCATTTTAATTTTTTTAATTATTTTAAATTATTTACCTTTGCGATGAAAAATAGAGGTAGCGATACAAGTACGTATGGGTGTTAGTGACACCGTAACGAATACTGAAAGGGATGATTCAGACCACGATTTTGATATTAAATAGAATTTACTCTCGGAAAATTCATGTATTTTTTTAAAGATTTTCTGTTCCATACTTTTGTGACGGAGAATTCCACTTGATATCAACTCAGAATCACGGGCTCAATCATCCCTCAAAGTTTTCATTACGATGTCGCTAACACCCTGATTAGTCCGTGCCGACGACAGGAATCCTCGGTTTTTAATGGAACTAATTTTATTGACAAGTTATAATAAATCTATGCAGAAACTGCGACTGTACCGCCGCTACCGCGGAACTTTTTTCGTGATGCAGACTGTATTAAAACCTGGCTTTATACTTAGTCTCGTTTTGTAATAGGTAGTAGTGTAAAGTATACTAGCATAGAGCAGTACAGTTTGAATCGCGACAACTCTAAGCATATCACGGGTGGGTTCTGTGCCGGAATAACACACATCGGTTACGGAACACAATGCCACGGTTCCGGGAATCTATTCCGGCCCTTAATCCAGAAAGGTCGGTGGAGCTATTCAATAACCACTTAAGAGTGGCCGCGATTGTACCCGGCCTGATAAGACCGGGGACATGATGGCTCCGCGTTCGGACTCGGCTACTCGACGGCTATTCATTTGTACCTGAAGCATTGCTTTTGCAAGATAATGAATATGGCCTGATTTCAGTCATAGAGTTCGTTCCACCTGTACTTGGTAAATTGGGCCATTATAAAGCGCATTGCAGAATAATAAGAAGTTCTAATAAAAAAGTGATCTTTATGATTACGTACATCACTGTGACTGTCGACTGTCATAACCAATTGCCACTTGGCTCAGACACATGGTGTCAAATTCACTAATGAATCATATAACCTCTGCCATGGCCGTATGGTAGCTGGGACCAACGGCTTAACGTGCGCTCCGAAGCACGGAATCATCTCACTTTTTCGGACAGTCAGGTGAACTGGCTACAGCAGCGACTACATACTATTCATGATAAACAACATAACATGTCATCACGTTTGTAGGTAAGTAAGCATCCCCGAAAAAGTAGGCAGAGTGCATAGTATATAAAAATATAAACCAACTCTTCGCCAGGTATGTCTAAGTCACATGTAATAAGGGACGAGGCTGTGGCGATAAACCGGAGACAACTCCGGGATAGCAAGTGATGTCAATTATCTAAGATCCAAACATGAATTCAAACTCATAAAGTCTGAATTCGTAAGTATGAGTGGTGTGGCGTAAAATACTGCAACAGTAAATGCCAAAGCGTCCAGGTAAAGTACTAGTTTGTAGTAGCTAGCTTGCAAATGTACCTATTTCGACATTCGCTAAAACATAGGTATAACTCGCGCGAACAGAAACGCTTCGCAGGGACATAGAAACATTAGGCCTTTAGGCGTTTCGGATCGCGGTGTGAATCCACTAAAAGCTCTTATTAAATGGGTCCTCATTCGCCGAAAAACTTTTTTGTAATAGGTCGATTCAAACCGCAATATTTTCGGACAGTTAACATAAAAAATATTTACAAATTTTTATACCCTGTGGGCCGAATAGACCCTCTCCAAAAATATAATTTCTAAAAGTATTAGTCGATTCGCACCACGGTCCGAATTGCGGTGAGAAACGATTAAAGTTCGGAAGCATTTGTCAATTGAGATACGGGGATACAGGCTGGGTACTTAGATGTAATTCTGGATAATTAGGTTCGCTATCAGACACTCATGCTCACCCTCAGACCCAGTCATGGTGGCCCAGTAGGAAGAACGCTTGTCTCTCACTGTAAGATCACACGTTTGAATCCAGCACTTACCGAAACCTATGATTTTTGAAATCATAAATGATTATCACGCGCTCAGCAATGAAAGAAAACATCATGAGGAAATACACATTCCCGATGTATGTGACCTAACCTGTATTCGGCTGGATTTCCATTCGCGGGTTGGAAGGTCAAAACTGGACCTGTCTAATCTTCAGGTCAGGTAAGCGGACCCTGTGAAAACGGGATAACGCTAGAGAGATGATGTTGATCAGATACTTATGTTCACAAGTAGTAAAACACTCTTAAAGTAGGTATATTAATTTTATCAAATAGTTTTCTTAAACGGTGTACGTAGAGCTGGAGACATAAAAGTTCTCAGCTATAATTCGGTATTATATCCTTTTATACAGTTTCTAGTTAATGTCAAATAAATTCTATATTTATTTTATACCCGGCCATAAGGTTCTCCACTATCTAAGTGCTCACGTGACCATACACCTCTTATGCTCCCAGATGCAGTAGGAAATGTTATTCCAGTACTATATGAACTCTTAGCATTATTAAAAACATTCTCCTTTTCTTACACGTACATTTGTAAGTGAACAAAATTTAGCTGAAGAGCACATTCATTTTCTGTACCTATTTAATAGCTATGTTTATTAGTTGTTAAATAAATGTCCTTAAATTCTAGGTACTTAGAATTATGGCGTTGACAGCGATTCCCCGAAAGGCGATTCCCGCTGTTGCGAGTCTCTTTACGGCGAGTGGATTGACGTCGCGTCTACAATATGTAATGTGGAATTTTCCAATCGACGCGACGTTCCCAAAACACACGATAGATGGCGTTGTTCACTTTTAACGTGATTACCTATTTTGTCATTGATGGGGTACATAGTTATTCAAAACTCTAATGTAATGGAGGAAACATATTTAAAAAAAAATATTATATGAAAAAATTGAATGATGTTGCTACCTATACTGCTTCTCTTTATTTTGATCAGCATAATAATGGGTGGAAGTTGTAATTGTACCTTGGTGTAATAAAAAAGGTCATCATTTATGCCCACAAACAAAAATAAAAGATGCATAATAATATGTCTGTTATCCACGAAATTAGAAGTTTAAACGAAGAAAAAATACTAGGCTGAAAAAATCTGAATGTCATCGAAACGACAAGAAGAAGAAAAAACTTAACAACGCCCTCTATCGTGTTTTTGGGGAACGCCGATTGGAAAGACCCTCATTAGGTAGGTACTTGATTTATAATGTAGTTTCTAATGGTTAGTACTTACTAAAGACCGTCTACAGCTTCGATTGCTATTCCGGTATGGATCCTTTTTATTCGGAAATTTAGTATAATTATTTGTTGATAAGATTATTTCCATATATCATATTTACGAAAATACTTCTCGATTCTCATCTGGTTACTAGCGGCTGTGTCTACCCCGATACAGTCTGCTAAGAGAAATATGTAAATTGCAATTTTATGATTCTATCGTTTACTAAAGTAAACTTAAATATATGTAGGTATATGTATATGTACTTATTCTAACTTGTATAGCCGCGAAAAAGTATCTTCAAGAAAAACAATATCTCCACATTTCAATTGTCCAAAGACTCCCATACTGAACGCACAGCTATTTGACACTAGAGTAATTTTTCTGTAGCGCGAAAGGAGCTTAGCTCAATACAATCTCTGTGTCCACTACGTTCCTTTATAATAAGAACCGTTCAATTTATGCAAGCCGGCTTTATTGAACGAGTGAATGAACCGAAATGTTCCAATCGCTGCATTCTCTTTCAGGCTCCCGGTATGCTGCCGGTCTATTTGAATGGAAAGCGTGTTTGAATTAAGAACGATACTTATGAGCGATATTGTTTAAAAGCTTTTTACAGGTTTCATTGGTTATGATTTGCTTAAGCAATGTTAAGTAACTCGCCTGTGGAAGTTTGTATCGTTGTTCGTTGGTAGAACAATTGTACGGTTTCGCTATCGTGTAGAGCTCCAGTAGAGAATATAGAATAAAAACTACGTATGTAACGGTAACCCTCCCCCGCACTAATTCATATCGGGCGCCGAGCTATAATTTACCTCACCCCCTCTGGGTCTTACACTATAGTATAAATTACCGTAAGCCGCTAAGGAGTAAGGACTAAGGGCGGACGGACTGTCTGTCTCGCTCGCACTTACGCGTCAGCTGACACGCAGTGTCCGTTTTAGACACGAATTTAATGTTAATTAAAAAATAACTCAAAATATAGTAAACTCCAGAAGCCAGAAACAGACATAATACACGATATATTCTTATTGGGGTACGCAGACCCACTAAAAGCCATCTTGCAAACTTGTCTGCTGGCTAGAGGAAAGGTATTTTCCAAAATCTATTCTTCTTAGACTGATAACCTGTCGCTATACGGTATATTATTCCCATGTTATAACGATTGTCCGCAGTGGGTGCTAAAGGTGCGTTTTTTCGAGGAAGCGAAATTAAGAGGCTGTGCAAAGATGTGCGGAATTGACCAATCAAAAGACTATCTTTTTCCGCTATGATTAGTTTCCTGAACTCCGTTCCGTTTCTGTGGGGACGCTCCCTAAATATCGGTATCATATTATTATACACGTCACACTAATAGTCTGTAAACCCTCGATACACATTAAGTTCAAAGCAAATTCACGTAGAGGAATTTAATACCGTTGTCGAAGAGAAGACTTAGTTAAACTCGTGTTGATTCCAGATATTAATAGCATGGGTCTCCCACTAAGGTCATATCTCACTAAGATAATATCCGAGACGGATAGACGTAATTTAGGTATTATATTTTTTTCTAAAATATTTAGTTTTGTCCTGGCCGTAAAAATGGGAAGCGCTGAGGTGTCTCATCCGGTTCAAAATTTAAGGCAACAGGCCTGAGGGTGTCCAGTTCAGGGCATCGTCTAAGGGGATCGTATTTGAAAGAATGAATCGACCCTAGTGGGTAGATAGCGGTAAGCGTCAAATGAGGGAAATCGTCGACCACGTCGCGGCGCCGCCGGCGGGGTCGGTACTGGGGGCCTGTCAGTATTGGGGTCCTTAACAAAATTCCGCAATAGCACGCTAGTTTCCATCCAGCTGAAAAATTGTGGTCTCAATTTTTATCCCGATTTAAATTAAATGAAGTTTTGTCCCATCAAGAATCCCATCAGAATGTTGTTTTTCAAAAAGGCGTTTTCGTGGTTTTCAGTATGAAGCGACGATATGGAGGTGAATATCGTAGGGTCTACTAATAGCTAACTTACAGGCGAGTTTTAGGCGCTTTTATCTTTTATTGACGGCCAGTGCCTGCCAGCCATATTGGAAACTTTGGAAGTGCCCAGATTTATTTGGACACTATCAAAGGGCTTGCAGACGGGCGGGGAAAAACGCGGAAAATTTTATTTATTTATTTACCTATATCTAACAGATTTATATTTTTGTTTCGGAGGTTTTTTTAACATGACTAATTGTAGATTTAAACGCGGTAGGAACCTGTTATTATGTGTTTTAATTATGATAATAACCGCGTAAACTTAAAAAAATGTATAATTGTAGATTTTCTGCAAATGGTACTTAAGTTGGCCGGACCTGTTCCGGAAGGAAATGGAAGTACAAGTTAGTGTTTATAAATGGCATCCGTGTTTCAGTAGGCTCATGATCCGGAGATCCAGGATTCGAATTCCGGTGGGGCTATATCTCAAAAATATTTTTGCGTTCCCTAGGTTTGGTTCCCGGATTGTTCGAAAGTAAGATGATCCGTGCTTTGGATGGCACATTAAGCAGTCGATCCTGGCTACATTTTACTTTAAAAAGTATGTAGTCGTTACATGAGACATGTGGGCCTTTGGTGGCTTAGTGCCTTTTGCGATGGAAAATTTCCCTTGATATTAACTCAGAATCGTGAGTGGAATAATCCCCCTTAGCATGTTAGTCAGTAACACCCTGTATAAAATGTTCACGATGATCATGATGTTCAAACAGACGCCGGTCTCCCTCGCCCCACGAGTCCGGTCGAGGCGGGGCTCGCGTGTGGTACCTACTTCATTAATAATCCGGTATCCGCCCGGTCTAACGTCTGCTGGGCCTCCTCTGGAAACTACACTGCAGCCTGTAAGTTTATAATCCCAACAAAAACATTTCCATGTAAAATGATGCCAAGACGAAATCATACTCTTTATATGTTACTATGCAATATGTGGATAGCTGTAATTGGTCTTACATATTGTAAATGAAATCATACATTGTACAATTAGATATAAGACTGTTGTTGTCCCAAATAACATAAGAAAAAAAAATATCTATCGCAATCTTCTAATCTCTACACGCCCTAAGTTCATGACTCTACACGTTAGGCAAAATATACCTCTACTTTATATGTTTGATAAGTCTGCTGCTGGCAACGTATCCTGATAATTTGGTTTATCTGATAAAATCCAAACCTGAGTAATTATAAGGGTTCAAAAAATCGACGAAACGTTTCGAAAAAAGGTAGGTAGTGCCTGACCTTACGCTTCGCTTTGTTCGTCTTGGCAGGGGCACTCCGTTGCCAAGACTAGCATTGCTCAAAATGTGCGGAAAAGCCCAAAAGTTATTTTTGAGCGTTGCCCTGTATCTCGAAGAGATCGCCTTAATGACAAGGCTGTTTTGACTAAATTTAAGATTGAAGAGTTAAGTAAGTATTAGTAAGTAAGTAAGGGTCTCACTAAAATTTTATGGCTTTAAACTTGTTAAACCTTTAGTAGATGAACCTTTTCCAAAGTGTTAACAGTATCAACATGAAAAAAAAAAAAAAAATCGGTTCTACAACGACCACGGGCATCTCCTAAACATCACTATTCGGAAGAATTTCAAAAATAACCTATTTTCTTGTTTCATACTTTTTAGAGCGTAATTTTTCCGTAGTTTATTTTTTATTTGTAAGTACACAACAGAACAGACAAAAGAAACATACAAAGAAAACAGACAGTACAGGTAAGCTTATCTCTAAGAAAGATATAGTTCTTTGTAGTTTTTAAACTTATTTTTTTTATGAATAGGTTTTCCGATGACTGACTAGGACACGATGGAAATGTGTGCAATTGACACCCTGGTGTCATGTTGGTCCTAATTTGTGGAACATGAAGAAACATGAAGAAAGAAAAAGACTTCTGATATACACATTTTTTTGGACTTATTGTAGATTAACCGCATGTAGCACTTTCTACTTGGCCGCTTCTGATGTATACAGGAATGTAAACATTTTGTAAGAAAAATTACTTGTACTTGTGACTCAAGACAGAAATGAAAAGCAAAAGAAAGTATAAAAATAAAGGCAAGACCTTTCGGGGCACTAGACCGGAAATAATAGCAAAATAAGGAAACACAGACAAAAGGTATATAGGCTGTTTCTTAAAAGACTGCTGAGAAAGCGGAATACTATAAGACAGATATGAAAATTCCCAAGTGCCCTAGAATTGACAATCTCGTGATAATAACAGTGTATGTTTTAAGTTTTGTAATAAAGTTAAATTGTCCTCGAATAGTATTCGGAATTATTTAGGTGAACTGTGACGTTATTGTAAATTGAGTAGTTCGGAAACAGTGAATATCGTTGTTCACGTCGTTCACCTTTTCTAGCTTCGAGAATCCCAAGACCATCATCATCTTCTATTCCAACGACGTGACGATCCTCAACCCCCACAAATCTCCATCACAATTATTTATGAAACAAATAGGTGTATCCGCTAATCCGAGTACCTTTAATAACGAAACTGAAAATGAAGATGCATTCGTCAACTTGGAATCAAATCGTCAAATAACAAAATTGTTTAATAGGAAATAGTCAAGAAGTCACAAACTGGTAAATGTAACTGGTGGTGTGATAACGCGCATAATTTCCGCGCACATACGCAATAATCCTCAACAGAGTAGTCAAATTCCAGTTTCCGTCGTTTTAGGCGAACATTGTGTTGCAACGTGACTTGCCGCTGCACTGCACATTTTATCACAAATGACTTTCATTTCGTCACAAATATTATTATAACATGTTCCAATTATAAATAATATGAAACAAACGTCACTTCGTCACATTTAATTTAGGTGCTCCAGAGCTCTGATCTGATCAGCCGGGTCTGCATGACAACCGCGCCGCACGCGGCGCGAATTATATTGAGCGCTTCGACCAATAGCCGTTTGACGTCCATCTACGTACTGTAGACGACATGGCAATTCTCTAGTGACGTGACGTTTTCAATATCGATATATTTTTATTATGTATGTAACAAAATGTGAATAAAATAATACCACGTTTTCATTTAAGTTAATATTTATTCATCTGAATCATCTAACGTATCGCTACGAAAACTTTGTAACAATTATTTTTCCGTTCAATGTCACAATTTTCTAACACTTTTCTAGCTAGTTCTCGAGCTTGAGAGTGAATTATTGTTTTTTTTTGCTTGAACACGCGACATAGATGCAACCGTAGCCATTTTTAAAACACAATAGTAATAAATTATGTGAGCGAGATTATAATCGATAAACGCGGTCGATACGGACTCGTGCGACACTAAGACTAAGACGCCGCGGGGACTGTGCGGGTGTGCGGGGCGACCCCGCCTCCGCGGCTCACCTCATGCCCCGATTGCCATGTCGACCTGTCGTCAACATTAGATAGCATTCGTATCGTTTATTGGTCCAAGCGCTCGATATAAGTCGCGCCACGAGCAGCGCGATTGTCATGCAGACCCGGCTGGTCCAAACAAATCCATGACTATAGCGGTATTGCCGCGTTGTACCTACAGCTACTAATAGGCGTTTGACCAGATACGACCCAAACATCCTCAAATCCTTCTAATGTATTGTACGTTACAATAATTCATCCTTTGTCTCTTTAAAGTCAACGAGTAAACTATGAAGGACAACCGATAGTATCATAAAATGTTCCTCTCATACCTAAATTGTAATAAAACACGACTTGATGCTTCCAACAACCTATAAGTTGGGAGACATCAAAAAACATTTTCATACTAAATATCGGAAAGTGGGGTAGCCTCGTAAAAAGTCACATTGAAACTTCTTTTCTTTTAGGCGACAGATGGTTTGATATTAGGGGAACGATTTTTCTTTATGACGTCATTTAAATAAAGAGCCACTAAAAGCCCACAACGGTTATTATGTTATTCGTAATCGGCTTCGAGTTTGTCAACATTTGGCCGGAGTACCTAAACTGTAACGGTCTTCGAAACTCTTATTGGGGTCGCGGCAATAATTCTCAGGAGTTTCGCTGAAAAAGTATTTTCATTGAGCGGGACGTAATGTCTTCTTCCAGACTTGTATTGGAGTCTCCTCGTATCCAATTTGGAGCACGATCGCAATTTGTGTCCGCTCGTGAACGGTTACCCCTCGTCGAAGAAACATTGGCACCTGAAAAATGCTCGTAAACTCTGACAGTCAGTTGTTCCAACATTAAAAGAATTACAAAAACGTGGTCTCGACCGTTGCAGGCAACTTTATTTATTTATAACGTTTTGAGCATACCACGGGGGCATTCCGCACAAAGAGCAAAGGAGGAATGTGCTACAATTCAGGCCCGTCGTTAGATAGTGTAAGACCCTTGACCACTGCAAATGCCGGTATGGGACATACCTAATAGTCTGCCATTTATGGTCAGTCACATCTCTAGCGCGAGCAAACCAACGCGTCTCAATGTTTGGATCTTGTAATTTAATGTAATATCCTAAGTAATATAGTTCATTCAATTATTTGTGTTGGGTTTTATGCTAGTGTTGACGCCCGGCTACTGAAAATTAGACGATTGCGATCGTTCTCATTTGACGTAAAATAGTTGGAGGTACTTTCTAGTAACATGCTGATATTTTATAGTGAAAACTCTCTAAAATTAAATCCAATTGCAGCCGATAAATTAATGACTTCGCTTGTCGATTGTACTGTGGCTAATGGGATCATAATCTTGAAGGCATGAGCCCGTGTCAGGGGCCTTTGGCGGCTGAGTAATAACCAGGGTTGATGAGGTTGGTATTCCACCTCACAACCCACACGATAAGAAGAAGATCTTAAGGTAAAGTTTGCTTTCGATACTCAAATAATATGAGTAGCGTACGTCACACTCAAAATTAATACAAGAGTCGCTGTCAACAATACAATTCTTTTCGGCATTGCAGGATTTCTATAACCCACGCTTGCTGCGGGATGTCCGTCCAATTTTCATCCCTTCTTCTATCGTGTAGGTTGTGAGGTGGATGACCAACCTCATCAAACTTGGTGTCAGGGTTACTATTGAGCCGCCAAAGGCCCTGATATGGCTCATGTAACGACTACTTACTTACATCATTTTTTCCTTTGGGCTCCTCCTTATATTTTATATTTTACTATGTAATATGTGTATAGCTGTAATTGGTCTTACATATTGTAAATGAAACCAAACATTGTGCAATTAGATGTAAGACAGTAAGTAGTAACCGGGATCAACAACGGCTTAACGCGCTTTTCGAAGCACGGATCATCTTACTTTCGGACACCCAGGTGATGAGCCTGTATTGTTCTAACCAAACCAGGGCACACAAAGTGATGTTGTGATATGTCGGGATTTGAACCCGGGACCGTGAGCCCAACGCTCAACGATTGGACTACGGAAGACGTTGATTTTCATAGAAATCCTGTCTACGTAAAAAAAAAATCGGGCGGCGTGCAGTGCTGAGTAAAGCACCTTAAGTCATTTGTCGCCTTTCTGATTCTGTCACTAACGGCGGCCCTGGTCAAGTGCACATTTTTATATTTCTACTCGGAACGGAATTGTTCCTTTGCCCGGCCGTCTACGGATGAAATGCTGTCTATTTGTTAAAACAGCTTTAGACTCGAGTGTTTGTCGATTTTAGACCGGCTTGCTTTTAGACAGCATTCTATTCTAAAACGGAACCTATGATAGGATATTGGCTATTTGATATCTGATCAACTCTTTATGCGAATTGTTTTGTAAAAGACAGACACAATAGGCTAGTTTCCCACTAGTCAAATCAGTTACACATACATACATAAACTCACGCCCGTAATCCCTAATGGGGTGGGCAGAGCCACAAGTAATTAAAGACAACTTGCAGCCACTGTTGATACGAAGTCCTAAGCTGGATATGATGAACCTTATGGTGATAAGGGATCAGCCTATCGCCCATAACATTAGTCCATCATGTTAGAGGACACAATCACAGTCAAATCAGTTACTTTTTACTAAACGTCAAATCGTTGTATGAAAAAGCACCCTATGGCGTCATAGAAAAATGTGATAAAATGTCAGACTTATTATTTCGTTTTTCTTTATTAAAATTGGTAAATAAGTTAAACAGAAAAAAGAAAATGTTTTTCGTTACTTTTTGGCGTGTCTTTAGTTAGGAATTTCATAATTTATTTTGAACCTATTACACGATCTAATTCACGCCCTTATTATTATACTTAGGGGCAGATTGAATTACATACAAGGTAACGGTAGACAACTTTTTACCCGTATCGGCTATGTGCACGATCGTGGCGCTTCCGGCCAAGTAGTTAATGCCATCTGCGGCAAATCTACAATAAGTCACTAAAAAAAATATATCGTAGCGCCGCCTAGCATTCACGACGTTTTCGGACATTTTAAATAAGTAATTACTTACTAATATTTTATTGTTTGTCTACATAAAGTGGACTTGTAAAATGGTACTGTTGTCGATATTCAACCTTATTCGAAATCTATTTAAAGATTTTCTAATCGGTTTCGTTAGTCTAGTGGAAAGTCTATTCTAAAAGTAGATCGATCTCTACAGATAATCCGATATAAATAAGCTGTACTTTTGTATTTATTAATGTTTGTACCTTAACAATTTTTATTATAGGCTGGTTTCCAAATAGTCATATCAGTTACTTTTTACTAAACGTCAAAACACGAAATTACTATGAAATGAAAAAGCAACCTGTGACGTCATAGAAAAACGTAACAAAATGTCGCACTTATGATTACAATTTTCTTTATTACAATTCATAAATAAGTTAAATAGAAAAAAAAAAAGGTTTTGTCACCTTTCGATCTGTTTTTATTTACGAGTAGTAATCAGAATTACATAATTTATCTTTGTCCTAGGAAACTACCCCACTGTATCATATTTATAAATATAATGGCCCCGATTCCTGCAGACACCGCCTAATTTTATTTTAAGTTATATCCGTCATTTTCATATCCGTCGAAAAGGAAAGGGACGGATGATTCACAGCTCTTAATTTTAGGAAGAATGAGTAAATTAATGTGTCGGGTTATTGACTGACGTAAAATTTTTAGACGGTTGGTTTAGATTTGTGCTTAAAATTGACGTGTGTTCCATAAATTTTATGCTTGTCGATTACCCGTCCCTTTCCTTTTCGGCGGATAAGAAAATGACAGATATAACTTAAAATAAAATTAGATGGTATTTACAGGAATTAGCACCATTATCTTCTATATTGTAAAATAAAATGAGAACGCTGCCATTTTTTTCATACACGTGTAAGTAAAGATTCCGTTGTTATGATTCAGTTTCCGTAATCAATTTAAAAGTAAATTAGGTTTTCGTTACAAGAAAGTTGGTAAATTACTTCTTGTTGAAAATGCTTTCAAGCCGTAGAATAATACCCTTGTGTTAGATTAGTTTACCAGTGACAAGGTCAGTTATGCCAGAGTCAATTTTGTTAATTGGGTAACTCTATTAAACAAAATAAACTGGGCTAGTCAGCGCTACATATAGTATACATAAGTCGAACGTCTCGAAGGAAAAGTAGCTGCAAAAATAAAATAAGTATGAAACACGAAAATATTCTCTTCTATTCCCTGACATTCTTCCAAATAGTGATGTTTCAGAATATAGAAAATAATATTTTCTTGTTTCGTACTTTTTAAAGCGTGATTTTTCGGGTTTTGTTTTAAAACATATTTTTATTTTTATTTTATAAAACAATACAAAATATGTACATATTAGCTTTTACTTCCCTTGTATTTATTCGATAATTACGTTGAATTTATTTATTTAAAAGACGAGCACAACAGTTAACAGTCATAATAGAGGATAACATCTAATAGTGTATAAGGTATTATATCAGATTGTAAAACCAGTAAAGTGTCGTACGGCATGATCGACCTTAACAACTGATAATTATAAGTGCTCAGCCATGTTTTCGATAGGTTTTAACTTCAATCTTGCATAAAACACGTACAAGAAGAATGTCATCTTAAAAATAAGACTTCAAAATAATAATTTTAAATGTAAATATAAGTTTTAAAACTTACATTTTGTTGTTATTACATTTTGTTTGTTACGATAGTCTGCAAACATAGATCTACGACGGTCCCCTATTTATGTCTTCTACACAAGTAAAACATGCATAGGGGACGATGGGTTAAAAACGCCACATCAAACGAATTAATAAGCTATATTAGTATTTCATATATTAAAATAGAAGAAAAGAGAGGAAGGGAATATTCGGAGAATATTTGGCACATCTAGTTCTTTATAGTCATAACTTTTTTGTTTTTTTTTTTATCTACGTTAATTACTAAGTTAACTCATTTTCAGATTTTTTGACATTTATGACTTTTAAGAACTAGATGTGCGATTTATGAAACAAATAAAAGAGAGGATGCAGGTCGTGTTGTATCAGGAGGTGACGGATTTGGCGGGTAGAAGTAGAAGAGAGGAATGGCGATTACTTCACCGACCGCAGCTCTTCAATAAAGAGCGAGAGATTACTATTTGACATTTGTGCATATAAATATATGTATATAAAATAAGTGCGCAATATCAAGAAAGGTCAAATAGCAATATTGTTTTTTTAGATGAATTGCTTCTATGTGGTCTTTTTAACCCCCCCAGTGCAGGTTGAAAGTTTTACATCGCCAATCGTTAAATTAAGTATAATTCCTGCGTTCATCTCACCACCTATAAAACCGGCCACAAAATGTTTATCACCTAAAATGCAAATTGACTTTTTACGATACAATTTTCATATTTACGTTGCGTCCATTTCCATCTAAAATCCATTACGGGGAACCTGTAAAGTCAGAAAAAACCGCTGAGAATGCATTCTGGGGAAATTCGACCTTCGAGGTTGTGGGTCCTCTGGGACTGTGTTACATTCCCGAATCCAGATATTCAATAAAGCGAACTAACTCGTTTAGCCGTCGGGTCGACCGCGGTCCCTAGTGCATTACTGTCACAGAGTTCTTATTATAGGGAGATGCCGCGGGAGCATAGTCGGTGGGACCGAAATATGCACAAAACGAAATGTTTTACTGCGGCAACAACGCACGTCTTTCTTTGCTTCTTTGGTATCGCGCAACAATTAACGCTTATGTTACTACGCAAAGATCAGCTGGTAAATCGATGTAGCGGCATACCCCAGACACTTCATACCAACAACCTTGTTTTACTCATACACCACACATTGACGTTATCGTACACGCGCAACTGTTTGTGTGACGTCTAACGCCAAACTACTAAAGACTAAACTATGTTCGAAAGGGGGTGAGGTACACCTAGCTCAGTCGCTGGGGGGAGCGGAGATTTGCCGTTCTATACGTAGTATAAGTCCAACCAGCTACGTCTTGGTGCGGTTTCGTGCATTTTTTTAGTGCTGAGGGCATATCTCCCTTGTTCTATGATCTGTGGTTACTGTATAGAAGTGCCATCTTGCTGAATACCTTCGATGTCCCAAAGCCATCGCCTCGGTATTATCAACCTACCAGACATATTTACATCGGGATTTGAGCGTTTCTGCATTATAGTGAAATGAGATTTTTTGCTGGCTTTTAAAGCCGGTTCTGCTATTGCGTTATTACCTATGAACTCATATTTAAATCGGGATTTGAGAATTTTTACTTGCCTTTAAGTATAGGTAGTATAATAATGGGTGTTTTTCTAGGGCAGATTTTGTATATCACAAAATGTTTCTGAGAGTGATTTATTCTAATAATAAGTACTGTTGAAAGTTTTGTATTACTTACTTCTTACTAGCTCAGTTATATTGAGACGATTGATAGTGATATCTAAAGATAATATTTTAAACAAATATATCGTACAAATAAATTTTAGCATATCCCAAATAATAAATAATTTTATTATCTGCATTTCACTTTTGGTTACGCGATAGAGATTCTCACTTATTTCCTAAACGAGTGATTTAATGATTTCGGAGTTAATTACATTAGGTAGATACTTAATAATATACATAATAAAAAATACTTACGAATTTGGAATTTATACCGGTCAAAGAACAAGTATTAAATAGATAATGTAATGAAATATAAACCAATAATTCAAACTAAGCGCAGGAAACTTCTCGAAACAATAATGTTACCCGTATTTCATTATCTAGTATCCAACTTAGTTTTTGTTTCGGATCTATTTGAGAGCTTTGAGATATATAGTCCAATTTTGAACATTATATAAGAGGAATACGTAGGTGTTCGTTTTTTTTTTAAATCACCTGCATATTAAAAGGGCCACGTTGAAGAAATTCATCAAAAAAATATATTTTTGCAATATATTACGTATATATATTTATTTAAATATATGATATATTGCACTTTTCTGATTACTTTCTTTTTACTGCTTTTTTTTTGTTTTTTGCTGTTGTCCTTATCTCTGTATTTTGTGTCCATTGTGCTAAATAAAGTATTTTATCTATCTATCTATCTATTGCTATTGGACGTTTGTTAATTTTTATTTATTTTTATATGCGATGTTTTTACCACCCCAGGTGGCAACTGCATACATAATTTGTTACCTAGTGGCGCGACTGTGGTAGCGCCACCATGGTTTTCTAGTGAAATATGGCTCTAATGGATCGCGTTCTGCGCTAGTAACACGACGTGACTAATAACACTGCTTTTGACGTTTCAATCATTTCTCATTACGACAAAATGTGAAAATATTTTAAGAAAATTATTTAACCTGTATATTGCGTAGGTTAGTAAGTACCATACTCCAGGAAGTTCCTTTATTAGCCCCATATATTTACTAATATTTTTCTATCATAACTACAATATACGTTTGTTCACACCCGTTTATATGAGGAAGCGAAAAGAAGTAAAAGCAAGAACAACGATCAAAAGTTAAACTTGTTTAATATCGCTTGTTCTTGTCGTGTTAACCTAAGGAATGATATCGTTTCGAGTCTGTTTTACTGCGGGCGACAAGCGGGTAACTAAGCAGGTAATCGGGCACCAAACTGCCAGGATGTTTGTATTTATTTTTTGCCCGGCCAAGTTTTTAATGCCCTTTGCTGCAAATCTACAATAAGTCACGCCAAAAAAGCAAAATAAATAAATAAGATAGATAGTTTTTCAGCAAGATATGAAATATGCTCTAATGTGTCGTTTTGCTTATAAAAAATATTATATTTCAGACAACGTCCATATTACACTATTAAAATTAAAATTAACAACAATCAAATCAAAATCAAACACACAGGGACACATACAGGGTTAAAACATAATTAAAACACATAATAACGGGTTCTTATCGCGTTTAAAGTAGGAATATGAGACTCCCGATATTTCGACACTGTTGCAAGTGCCATGATCACGGGGTAACTGACGAGATAAATGCGAGATAGTCTTTAAACGTTTTAAACTTTATGTGTTTTAATTATGATAATAACTGCGTAAACTTAAAACAATGTATAAACAACCGGTAAGGGTTAAAACATTACATTTTCATTTCTTTTACAGCTGATTTGTTTGTCTGATTTGATAGTCTTTAAACGTTTTAAACTTTATTTGTTTTAATTATGATAATAACCGCGTAAACTTAAAATAATGTATAAACAACAGGTAAGGGTTAAAACATTCCATTTTCATTTTTTTTACAGCTGATTTGTTTGTCTATCGCTATATCGCTCGCTGTCGCACACCACCATGGTCGCGTAACTTGCTGAATATTGCGACATGCGACACTGCGACATCCGTTCACGTCGCGTGTTATTGCACTCACATGGTTCTTTACTATCCTCGACATTCTCACTTTAAGTTTGTGGCCTTAATACGATTGTGGATTTGATTTTTGAGAAGTTTTATCGCATGAGTTTTAGTGTGGTTACTTAGTTCATCTTGCTATGGATGTAACTCCGCGAGCTTAGGTTATGTTTTATCCCCTCCGGACTCGTGGTCACACCAGGTTGTATGATATACACTAACTAATGCGGCTCAGTAATGTAATATGCCACCTGACGTAAATCTACTATGTTATGTTATGTCATATCTAAACAAAATAAAAATAACTACCTACTTGCCGGCCTCCGTGGTCCCGGGGCACACCATCCGGAGGTCCCGGGTTCGAATCCCAATGGGGACATATTACAAAAATTACTTTGTGAGCCCTAAAACATTTCAGGCTGATCACCCGATTATCCTAAAGTAAGATGAACCGTGGTTCAGAAGGCACGTTAAGCCGTTGGTCCCGGTTACTACTTACTGATGTAAGTAGGTAGTCGTTACATGAGCTATGTCAGGGGCCTTAGGCGGTGCTATAGTAACCCTGATATCAAGGTCGGTAGGATTGGTAATCTACCTCACAACCACAAGATCGAAGAAGAATCCCTGGTTCGAATCCCGGCTCGGATTCTAAACCACTGAATTCGACTTTATGAGTGTGAATTCATAACTTGATCATAGATTATTGATGTCACGTGTTTGCCAGGATTTGTGGCGATGGAGTCGCCCCCCGTTACCTACACGCGACTTAAACATAGCTGGCGAGAAGTGGGTGTACTTAATATTTCAGGAATTTATTATGATACTCAAAAAACAACAACACTAAATAATATACGAAGAAAAACAAAACAGGAAAATCTTACAAAAGAAAATAAATTGAAATAAATAGGCTTATTGATCGATGTTTATAAAGATGGAATTAAATTCTTAGCTTGAAATATAGGCGTGGCCGTAAAATATTCATGGGAAGAGACAAATCACTTTATCACTGTCCGCTCTTGTGGCTGCCGTCTCGTTTATAAATATTATTTCAGCAGCATAATGTATTGATTCTGAATACCGAATTACGTGTACATTCAGACGACTTTCGCGGTAAGAAAGTGCGCGGCGCGAGAATATAAGCACGACACTCGTCCTGCAATTACTGATACATTTTGCTGTCCTTTTTGCATTAACTTATGACATTTAATTTAAACTTATGGCCGGTGTTAACATGCAATAACTGAGTTGATAACTATGAGTTACAAGTAAACTAAATGTACGGACAGTCCAGCCTACTTATAATCATGCTCAGGATACTGTTGGGGCTGGCGCGGATCCTACGAGTTTTCCTCAATCAGAGCATATCGCTATCGACCCACTAGGGTCCGCGCCCAATTGCGGCACCCTCAGGCCTGTCGTTTTAAACGTTGTACTGGGTGAGAGCCTTCAGCGCTCCGCATTTGTCCGGTCAAGTAGTTAATACCATCTGCGGCAAATCTACAATAAGTCACGTCAAAAAAAGGATCTTACGAGTCAGTGTATCTTTTGCGCATTGAAACACTCGCAGTCGTCGATAAGCAAACTCAGCAGGAAAGGGAGCAGGGAATGGAGCAGGAGCAGCCCCAGATCGAGCATCAATAGAGGCTGAATGTAAATGTGGCATCAGAAGTCGCCTTCATGAATTTGCAATTTCCTTGTGGCTATGCTTATAATATTTATCTGTTTTGAATTTTAAATAGGTGTTGATAAATTTCCTGTCACGAATTCAAAGATGTGAAGATTTTCAGTAAAGAAGATGTGAAACGATTCGTAAAGAGTAACATCTGCATCAATGATGATGATTTTGTCATCCAACCGACTTTGGTTCGATTATGGTGATCGCTTCAACTACGACGTTCATGTGCTCGCATGTGGCTCATATTAATTATAATTAATCTTGTTCGAAAAGGTTCAAATTATTTTGTAAATTGCGGGCCTGTGGGTAGACCTTGTATAATGCATATGTATTCATCAATAAAGAAAAAGAGTAAATAATCTAAAGGCAACAGACAAGCATTTAATACAGTCACTGAACAACAACTGTTGATGTTGCAAATGTCGATGGGCGACGGTGACAGCCGTCAAGTGGCTGTCGGTCTTGAGTCTTCTTCTTTACTAAAAAAACTTAACACTCCAGCGTTACGTTTTTGAATTTCGACCACAATCCCAATTTTGAATTTCGATCAATTCCACCGAATAAGCACTTGCAAAAGTGGCAAAGCTTTTGGAAAAACAAAACACGCTCGATCCCAATTGGGGTAAAGGCACACGTAATAGGCGCCCGAGTCCCAGATGGAAAATTGGGATATTGTTTACGCATCGGGGGACAGCCGACAAAAAGTTGGCTGTTCCCAAAGATATTGACTTTGGGAAGCAATTAAGATAAAACCCCGAGGAGAAGTACGGTGACATTATCGCACGGTGGCCACACAGTCGCGTTATTAATGGGATAACCGCGAGACAATATTATAACACAACTTGTGGGTTCTCGGATTAGTTGGTTATTGTATTGTACCTGTCCGAGATTTGCTGTTGTCTGCTGGTTATTGGATTTGGGTCAATGGGATTTGATTGCTTAGAATTTAGGTACATTTGGTGAATGATTTTAGTGACGTTCATGTCGCCGTACAAAACAATTAGGTAGTAGGTTGTTTTAATAATTGAAACGAAGGGTGTAGTTTACTGACCTGGAAGGTATCATAAAAAAACTTAAATGTCGTAGACCTATTCACCATTTCAGACATTTCACGAAAGTAACATTACGTCCTTCCATTATGATGGCATTTATGGACCTGAATTTTGAGGGCGATGTACTTGAAAACCTACTAGTAACAGTGTAAGATGCCTTCTCCCCATTCAAAGATAGTGGTCGTGAGTTTTGACTATCTGGTTCTGGGGCGTGTTTGCGTAACTCAGTTTCCAACTTAACGGAATCCTATCCTGTGATTGGCTAAAATTTCAATGCATTGACAGGAGTTGTCAGTTTCGACCAATCACATGCTTAGATTTCTAGCTGTCGAGATAGAAGTTGAGTTACATGATTACAATAGCGGGTGCTATGAATATAGTACATAAATTCGCCCCGTCAATATAGTCATAAATAATTACGAGATAAACACAATAAAGTACCGCTATTTGCTCTTTTAACGTAGTAATTATTTAATACGAAATTTGACGAGCGAGACAAACGTCAAAACGGCTATGATCATACCCCAGACCCTTCATACCAAAACACCTCGTTTTACACAGACATTACACAATGACGTTATCGTACACGCGCAGCTAAGCGTGTGTGACGTCTGATGCCTATACGACTGAAGACTAAACCGACCGAGGTTGACCGAGGGAGGTGAGGTAAACCTAGCTCAGACGCCGGTGGGGAGCGGAGAGTTGCCGTTCAATACGTAGAATTATTCCTTATTCTATGCTAGTCGTCTGTGTATCAAGAATCTTGGCCACCACATCGAATATTAATATAAATGTTCCTCAATTCCGAGAAGTTCATCAATATAACTTCAAAATACTCATTTGTTTTCTTAAAACATTGCCTTTGTCATGAACGCTTGTCAAACACAATTCTTTGTGTTCACTTGGTCCCAGGTACTGTTTACTTATATAATTACGTACGTATATACTTACGTAAATGCATTGTCGTTAAATGAGCCAAGTTAGGGGCCTCAGGCGGCGATGATGGATGATGATCGTAGCCATTTTACTAAACTTAATCTAGTGATATGATCATATCACTAAACCGGACCAGCGTTATGATCATATTACGTCTACGGTCACGAGCATTAATATTGGTACACACATGGTACACTTTGGTACCATGTCACATTAACTTTTTTTGACAAAAATTTAACTGTAACTCTCACTAAATGTCAAATATATTAGTGCGACAGAGTCCTAAAGTGGGTACATTATATTGCTCATGACTGTACATTAAATATTATGGTTTATATTCAAAATGCTATCGTAGTTACAGTCACGCAATGTAGCCCTTACCTTATACACCGCTTCGTTCGCAGTATGTGATGAAAATGACAATTATTACCGCTCTAAATCTTTCGTAGGGCTACATAATATTATTATGAGGCCAAATACGAGCGAATCCCGGAGAATATTGTCGTGAACTTGTAACAAGCATTTCTATACGCTCCTCTCACTAAAAGGGACGATTGGGATGTCACCGGCACAGTTCAGGGGAGAGATTATATTAAGTTGGACTTGAGGAATTCAATGGCGGCCCAAGAGTTGTATAAATAAAACCGGACAAGTGCGAGTTGGATTTACGCACCGACGGTTTCACACTAAATATACGTACAATAAAATTATCATCATATCTTTGTAATTACGTTAATTTGTTTCTGGTGTAGCTTTATGTTTATTTATTATTATATGAGGAGCTCGGTGGCGCGGTAAACGCGCTCGGTCTGCGATTCTTGAAGTTAAGCAACTTTCGCAAAGGCCGGTCATAAGCGTGACCACAAAAAAAAAAGTTTTCATCTCGAGCTCCTCCGTGCTTCGGAAGGCACGTTAAGCCGTTGTGGTCCCGGTTGCATTAGCAGTCGTTAATAATCACCAATCCGCACTGGGCCCGCGTGGTGGTTTAAGGCCCGATCTCCCTATCCATCCATAGGGAAGGTCCGTGTCCCTGCAGTGGGGAAGTTAATGGGCTCGTGATGATGATGATGATTATATGATAGGTATTTCCAAAATAATATAACACACACATATCTCAGTTTTTTGATGAATGATAAGTGTAAGTGTTAAGTGTGCATTAATCATATTATTATATCTACTTTAGGGCAATGGGTCGTGCACTAGGTTCAATATAAATGATGATATTCTGATTACTGAATAAAAACAGATCTAAAACTAACGAAAACATTTTCTTTTTTTTTCTGTTTAAATTATTAACGAATTTTAATAAAGAAAAACGTAATAATAAGTCCGTCATTTTATCGCGTTTTTTCTATGACGTCACAGTGTGCTTTTCATACAAATTCCATCCTTATTACGTGTATTTACGTTTAGGAAAAAGTAACTGATTTGAAAAGTTGGAAACTAGCCTATGGTTGGACATCTTAATGATAGTCCGTTTATAATGCACTGACATGTGACGGATGTATTGGACTTGCGAGGTATTTTTTCTTTTTATGGTATTGACCCTTAAAAAGTCCCTTTTATCCCACGTTCAAAGGGTTATCGTATTATACGAATATTTCCAGCGGTGTTGTGGGTCTTTAGTGAAATTTTGACCCGTATTTTTATTGAATTATTATATAGAGTATTAGTGACATCGTAACGAATTTTGCGACGGAAAATTCCACTTGATATCAACTCACAATCATGGTCTGAATCATCCCTCAAAGGTTTCGTTACGACGTCACTAATATCCAGTATATTAATTAATATTAAAAAATGTGGTTTGTGGTGTAGAGACAAATGTTTTTTGTATCAATCTGTAAATCATTGAAAACTAGAAATAACTTGCGATACAAAAAAGCGTACAGTTGAAATACGATGCTACAATGCCCATAGATTGGAAGTAACTTGTTCGGAGGTAAATTACTAGGCTTCCACTCCAGCAAAAGCCACTGAACTCTGATTTCTTAATTGCGACTTTTTTTTGAAAAAATTGAATGAGTACAAGAAAAATAAAAATTGCCGAGAGACTCTGTTTATTAACAAAGTGACTGACGGCTCGGTGTGTACGATAAAACTTTGCTGTCTCCGCAAAATTTCTCCGAGATACCGGGTAACATCGCAAATGATAAATTAACGAACTTCCCAGATTCAATACCAGTTCATTATCTCGCTTTTGTTGTATTTATAGGGGAAACATGGAACGCTGGTTTTTGTTTCGCTAAAAACTGTGGATGCAGACCCTGAGATAACGTTTTTTAACGATGATTGGCGAAACTTGCGCTGTGATTGTGTAAACGTATCAATCATAGTCTTGTCAGAGAGCATCTTGATGAAAACGACTCATCAATCCATGCCTAAAACGAGACTTGCGATGTACTAGGCTTAATAAATAAGTTACAGTTTTCGCCAATTTTTATCAACTTTGTCCTTGGTCTTTGAGAAAAGTTTGCTCCTTTTTCGGAATGCAAAAGCAGCGGAATGCATACAGTTTTCTCAAAGGCGTGAAAGACAATACGGTATCACAAAGTCGGAGAACGCAAAGTAAGAGCGTTTGCTTCCCAAGTACCAGGAATGCAAACACGAGCAAGAGGTAAAGCGAGCAGGGGCGTTTCAACACTGACGAAACGTCACAATAACAAGATAACTCAGCAATCGAAAACATACTTTCAGACTCCAAGATTAAGGTGGAGTCTGTCTTCAGAAGACGAGACGGAAAGAAGGTCGGATGCTCACATTTATTTTCGCAGTTGGAATGCGGCTGCTCGGTGATATGCTAAGCAAAAGCTAAGCAAACAAATTGGAAGCGACACATACAGAGCAAGAATGAAATGTTTGCTCAGGGAATATACAAGACAGGACTTAAAATTGACTTAAAATGTCCGCTATTTTTATTGCGAAGGATTACTGAGAACAAGGCTAGGAATGATATAAGTACATAGTGGGAAAACGAATGTTTCAGATAACTTACGGATTTGGATACTCGCAGCTGGTACACATCCATCGAATATGATTCAATTTTTGCAAAAAGAGAGTTTCAATATTGTAAAACATTCTTTCTTGTCGCAGCGTTCGTTGCTTGCGGCCAGACTGTTAGTATCGACGGAAGTGACCTCAATCCGGTGACGTGGAAGCACTCTATTTGCTTTTAGGATTCCTTATCGATACATTGAAATATTCACTTCAAAATAAAGGAAAAAGAAATTAAATTGATTGCCCAAGCTAATAAATATTTTACCTTGTAGTCAATTAAGTACACTTGTTACCATGTTTTAAGCAAATAAATGATTATGATTATGATCATAATACCTGCTGAAGCCATAAAGACTCACCTCCTAATTACTGATGGACAGGTGGGCAGAGGCAAAACTTATCACAAAAATGTCGCAGCCGCTGTTGTTGTAATATACAGGACGTCCTTAGACGATTATGATACATATGTTCTGGTATGTATTTAAGCAGCCCATCGCTTATTTATTAGTCTGCTTTAAGGATATCCGTTAAGTTTTAATTATTATTTTAAAAGTAGAGCGTTTAAATTGATTGATCGTTCGAAACCAAAACGGTGAGTGAATGAATTTTAAAATTGATATTTCCTGTGCGGAACCCCTGGGGACTATGAAATGAAGATATATTGCAACCCCAACCGTATTTGAAAGCTGAAATATTAATATTTTACCAAGATCAAGCCGAGTAACTTGCAACACGCACCGTTTTCGGGAGCTATTTCAAAATTCAGTCTTGTTTAACGAAATTCACGGCCGAAGTTTCCTTCACGGATTTATTCATGACTTTGCCAAATATTTGATTGATTGCTGTGTCTAAAGCAATCGGGCCTTCGATAAACTTGTAGACCACTTCATTGGGAGCTTGTTTAAAGTTGCTCGTGATACAGCGTTTTTTAGTTTTCGGTAAAACATTTCAATTTGAGGATGGCGAAGTGAAGAGGGCCGGATATTGAAATCGACAAAAATATTTAATACTAAGTAGTGTATTATGTCATTTTGGAGTCGTTACGTTAGCTTTAGAAATAAAATATTTTTCATACAAAATTATACTCTATATTTCACCCCTTTATAATGTTTGTTGTTTTATGTTTTGGGTGATTAAAAAACTAATGAGTATTCTTCTATTAAAACTACAAGTTTCATACAAGCTTTGCCCCCTTTCACCCCCTTAGGGGTTGAATTACCTCTTAAAAGGATTCCAGCATGCAAAATTTGAGACTCGTAGCACTTTTAGTTTTTGAGATTTCGTGGCCAGTGAGAGAGTCAATCAGTGAGTGACTTGTTTATTTTGTACCATATAGATAGGTAGCTAGAGGTAAATATCTTCTAATCGGGTTTGCGGGGGCTCTAATAGTCTATGTAAACCTTTATCAGGACTCTAATACCGAGTGTGGGTGTAATTTTGTCTTACATACGGTCACGAGTACTAATATGTATGTATACACTTTGAAACCAAGTCACATTACCTTTTTTGACAAACTAAACCGTAAGTCTCGTTAAATGTCAAATATGATAGTGCGACAGGGTTCTAAAGTGGGTACATGATATTACTCATGACTGTACATAGATAACTCACGCCTATTTCGCCACCGGGGTAAGCATAGACTATGGAATTCCATGTGCGTCGATTGTACTTCTCTTGCTTCCTCCACATTCTAAAAGTTATATTCCTGTAGTTTGTCTTCTTGGTGCTTTATGGCTCTGCTTACCCCAATAAGGAACGCTCACTTGAGTTATAGGTATAGTTCGGTATGCACGGAGTACTTGTGTAGTTATTTATTTCCTAATATCTATTATAAGCTTTATCCGTTGCTCGTGTAAAGTTTTCCAGAGTTATGATGGAAAGGTTCGACTTATCTGTTTAAGCGAAATTGTAAGCCTGATTATAAAATTATCAAAAAAAAGAAAGATTATATTTATAATCGCCTTATCCTATTAGGAGCAACAAAACAAAAGTGGTATTTTGATTTCTCTTCTCATTTCTCAGGACAAATTAAACTCAATAGAATACAGCAACAACAGCCAGCTTATTTAAAGACAAATATTATATATATATGACCAATGCAATGGAATGGTATGCTGATAAAAGGTGCACTAATAAAAAAAACACTAACACTAAAACACACATAAACACTATTGTCCATTCAATTAATATTTAAATCCAATCTAATCTACAACAGCCTCCGTGGTCTAGTGGTTAGATCGTTAGGCTCACGATCTGGAGTTCCGGGTTCGATTCCCGATGGGAACATTGTCGAAATCACTTTATGAGACTGTCCTTTGTTTGGTAAGGACTTTTCAGGCTTGAATCACCTGATTGTCCGAAAAAGTAAGATGATTCCGTGTTTCGGAGGGACGTTAAGCCGTTGGCCCCGGCTATTAGCCGTAAAAAAACACTTCCAACAACCCGCATTGGAGCAGCATGGTGGAGTATGCTCCATACCCCCTCCGGTTGAGTGAGGGCAGGCCTGTGCCCAGCAGTGGGACGTATATAGGCTGTTTATGTATGTAATGTTATGTAATCTAATCTAGCTTACAAGGCAAAGGCAAAGGTCTCTTCTTCCTCTTTCAATTTTTCGCGTTCCTGTGCGTATACTCCGGCCAGTCCCTCCGGCAAGCGTCCAAGTCGTCGCGCCATCTCTTTTGAGGCCTACCGCTATAATAAATATTTCAATAACTTCATAAAATATTACGTTGTCGTGAACTGATTGGTGCTATTTACAAATTATAAGGCGCTCGAATCAGATTGATAATTAGGCTATTATTTTATTGCCATTGTTATCCCCTGCTTCCGAAACCTCCCCCTTTTTGTTCTGAGGGCAAACCATTTATCTTACTCCATCGTGAAATTTTTGTTGCGACTTTCAAACAAGCTTTTAAATCCTTTAATATAAGGCTTCCCTGATTTTTGTTCTGAAAGGAAAGGACTGAAAGGAAAATAAGAACAATGTGTATAAATATTGTGTGCTCCGTGGTGAAGAACAACATCATGAGGAAACCCTGTGACTGAGTCTGTAGGGGTGTGCCTGGTGTTCCCTTGGCGTTGGAAAGGCAGTCGCTTCAGCAAACGAGTCCTGTGAAAACGGGATAGCACTAGGGAACGGGATGACTCTAGGAAAAGTAAAAGAACACAAACGATACTTAAGTGTACATAGACGAAGTTTTTACTGAAATAAATTATAATATAACACAGCTTCACAGTTGTATTTCCAAAGGGGTAGTAAGCAGAGGTTTATTATATTACGGAATAGAAGAAAGTGATTAGAAAGGCCCTAACGCGCATTTTGTGTGAGAACCGCTGTCGTTGGTTCAACCCCACTCTCTGGAATTTGAATTTTTTTAGTACTATTACTACTTACTTCTACTTCAAACAGATAACTGCGATAGCTCTATTGCTTCTCAAATTCCATAGCCACTTTACCGGCAATGTATATTAGCAATTTTACCTTTAATTTTTGTAAAATACTGCATAGTGCATACTAAAGTAAATTTTTGACTAAGATTTTTGACTTTTCTGTGATAAGGAGGGGTCTTCTTGCGTCACAGTCGATATATGATTTTTTGCCCTGCAGGTCATGCACAAGACGACCTTTTAATACTATTGCGGAGCTCCGTGCGTCGTAAAGTTTGCGGACGAGTCGAGTGTGCAAAGTTGAAGTATGAACTATTTGCTTGTATGAAGCGCGTTTCATGCTCACTTGGTCCTTCTATTCCGTTCTTAACTCCAACATCTTTGTTCTATTCCGTGTATAGCGAATTGTAGCGTTGACAGCGACTTTCCGAACGGCGACCCTCGCTATGGCGAGTCTCTTTACGGCGAGTTATGCTGCCAAATAAATGATTCTTATTGCCAAATGAATGATTAACACAGTCTGTTAAATTTCATGTTATTTTTACCTTGTTTACGTTACCGAAGAAAACTTCCGCGTACTTAGTTCCCACTCAGGGTTTAAAGGTAGCGGTGAGGTATAAAAATTCTACCTATAGTAAAACTTTTGTACCCTCGAGACTGTTTTTACGAGACAACTTTACTTACCTGCGAAACAACGCGGTGCTTTTTATACTGATATTATATTTATGTCTTATAGATTCTTCGGGTATGCTCGAGGGAATGTAATAGATATTACCAAGAAACTTTCATCTTGGTTTATCGCAAACAGAACCGGCTTTTAGGGTTTCGTAGTCAACTAGTGACCCTTATTGTTTCCAAGCCCCATTAGGTCTGTATTGTATACCTTATTTATACTTAGTGGGTTCTTACAATAGAAATTATAATGGACGCCGTACCCATAATATTTTTAGAATTTTCCCCGATTTTGAAATTTTCAGGCGAAGTTGACGATTTACCTTCCTTTATAAATATATCCTTTTATGCTTACCCTTTCTTCCATTATTCTTCTTTAAAGATTTTCTATAAAAAATAAAAGCTATAATGAAATATAGCGATGGACAATCAATTGTAACAATGTTTGCTATGATTGATACATACATCATTAACATGCAAAATCAACAGCATGGGGCGGAGAGTAAGCCCTTGAGGAACGTTAATAATAATTGAATCGAACTTGATACTGGGTCTATTGCTCGATTCAATATCGGAAGTGCTCGTTTACTAAATATATCAGGTATCGCATACGACTTAATATTTCATGAATGGCCTTAAGATTTTGTCTGAATCTTACGAGATTTTTTGCAACTTGAATAAAAAGTAAGTAGGTAAGTATGTAAGAAGTTAACATTTATTATAAAAATCTTGGTAAGCGTAACACTTGTGAACGGTTGGACCGATTTTGGTTATTTTATGTTTCTCCGAATAAGGCTTTAACGGGATTGAATTTCCCCGGAAATTTGAAAATATTAAAGTAAAAACGGAAGTGCTTTATTTCATACTAGATGACCCGAACTTCTTACCGTCTCAGATTTTTTCATTCTTTTTCCGATATTTTAATAATTATTCTGTTATTCGGGCCGGAGGCGAAGTCTGATAATCAAAGATCAAATCAAAATCAAAAATCAAATCAAATATACTTTATTGCACAGAACTCAATTAAAAAAAAGAAAAGAAAGAAAGATCATGAAACTGTAGTCATTCTGCAAGGCCGGGACGGGGATCGAACCGTTGCTCCCCGTTTGAGAAGCACGTCGGTGACACACAGGACCACAGTGTCAGTTTGATAGAAGATAATAGAAGGAGATTGAATGCTTGTGGGCCGATCCCTTGACACCATAAGGTTCATCATATCCATCTTGGGACTTTGTATTAACAGTGGCTGCAAATTGTCTTTTGATTACTTATGAAGTATAATGATCGGTGAGGTGTGGGTACTCAGTTCATTTTGCCTATGAATGATGGGAAAACCTCTGACTACCCCAATTCGGATATAGTCGTAAGCTTATGTAATGATAAGTGCCTGTAGTGAGTTTTGTAGGTCACGGCACAGGGACACTCTATGAACCGATTTTGTCTTAAACGAGGGTTCGGCGATAATCAATTAATGACTCTGCAAGTTTGTTTCTTCCTGATTTATGCCGTGCAATGATTTGCGAGTTAACTGCTTTGTCCTCTTCACGAAGCTTCCCTTTCGTGTTGCGGATAGCTTCCTAATTGTAATTAATATAAATCTACAGGAATGCGTACGTGTGAAATAATCAAATGCTGCATACGCTACATTTAGCGATCAATGGTTATCCATTGATGGCACGTGCAGATATAATTTGGTCCTTAACGATCTTTAAAAGGACTTATATGACATGCTCTTTCCGTAACTACTTGAATTCTGAATAAAAACTATTCAGATATTCTGATTACAACTAGAAAAAAACATAATTCGTTAAAGATATGGATTTAGTACTGTAACTATCAGCCGTATGTAACTTGTGCACTATTTTGAAGTTGAATTTGAAAGGGATTCTGCTGAGCTGCTAAGCTGTTTCCAGGAAGTTTTCAATCTCGGTGAAGCTACAAATATAACGAGTTAAACAGCTTCTGGATTCTCGCTTCAAGTGAAAGGAATTAAATGTAACGATGTTTTTGAAGTGGCTTATCTTTGGTTTAGGACTGGGGGTAAAGAAAACACATAACTACGGCTTATATTGAAAATAGTAAGCGCTTTTTTGAAAAAACATATTCTAATATGGTTGTCTTGAACAAAAAGCTTCGCTTCATCTTTTGTAATGCGTACGGCTAAGGATTGGAATGCACTTCGGTATAACTTGAGTTTCTTTAAAACAAGACTGAACAGACAAACCGTCGACACCTCTTAAAGAGGGGGAAAGGTGTTTAAAAAAATCCTCGAACTGGAGGCGCTACTTTCATTTCAGGTAAAAACTGAGGCTGTTCTCAATTCTTATACTAAAGGGGCCCACTGCTGGGCAAAGGCCTCCCTCCATTTCTTCCAGGACTCTCTCTCCAGTGCTTCCTCCTGCCAGCCTTCCAGGAAAGCATCTAAGTCGTCGCACCATCTCCGCCTCGCTCTGCCACGCCTGCGTCTGTCTTTATTCGGAGACCATTCTGTGGTGATCTTAGGCCATTAGGCATCCAACAGACGCGAGCACGTCTATCTCCAATAACAATTGTAAAATCCTCTGTCGGATTTTACGACACGCCCGGAACGACAAGCTGCTGGAACGTGTATTGTGTTTTTTATTTGCCCCCAGTTCTGCAAGTTGTATATAAATAGTGTACTTACAGATGATTGTGATACAAACCAAAATCTAATCAACACCCTCATGACGTCATGGGTCGACGATTTTCGCACATATTCCTGCGTCATCACTGTAAAATTCCAAGATTTCAATTTACCTTGCAAATTAAGTGATGGAATATTACATTTTATGAAGTAATATTAATCAGTTCAGGTAACTGTCACACCGGGGTATAGCGTACATAAACGTAACATCCCTCCATCAACCAAAAGTAAGTAGCATATTCCACCACGCTGCTCTAGTGCGGGTTGGTGCCGTAAAGTGTCGTTTGAAATGTGGGTATAGGAAAGCGGATGTTAAATTTAATTAAACTATTGTTACAATTGTGTAAGTTTACTTTTCATGCAAATGAGAAAATTATGAGAACAGAACCGTACCAAATAATTTAAAATGTTGCCTCTTTCCTTTCCTAGTTTTCCTTACAAGTACATATTACTTTCTAGAACAGTTTATTCTTACACGAGTAAAAAGTTTGTACAGAACCAAATAAAAAGCACCACATGAACTTCGCAAAGAGAGCTAAGTTTTGTATACAACCAACCTTACCCAGTAGCTGCAGTGAAATGAATTCACAGTTTATAATTAAAATCGACCTCCCACATTCTGCGTTATTTGCGAGGAGACATTTTGATGTCGTATTTATACAGAAATTATGTGAGCACATGGCAACTTTATTAATACTGTGTGTTAAGTAAATTTTGAACCAAAATGTTTGTGCTATGCTTGTAATTAAAACGATGATACTGAACAAAAGTTCGTGTAGTACGTTCGTTTTAACAGCCGTGTGACACGGGTTTGGAGTACCTACGGAAATCCTTTAGCTTTTTAAATACTTTGTAGTTGTTTTAATATTTTTGTTTATGGTGTAAATAAAGTAGTTTAGTTTTAGTATATTGATCTAGGTAAAGAATAACGTATAATAACAATAATAAAAAACTCTTTTTATTTCATAATTACATACATTGGTATAATAAAAGTAACTATAGTAAATCGACATCGTTACTCGACATATTTGTATTCGAATCGAGATTACTTTTACCTGTCATCATTATGGTTTTGTTTACATATCTGACTGCATACATCAAATATTGATTCAACTATATTAGCTAAAAGTCAATAAAAACTACCCAAACGGATTTATTTAGGCGATTTCGTAACTAGTTCTATTTTACCCCTGGGTCGTTTTTTATTCTTTTCTAGGTACATTTTCTTCTCGTAGTTAAATACTGAGTAGTATGGAATGGGCAGAACCGTTGACGAGACTGGTAACAGATCTGAAAGTAAGAAATAATAAGTTATCACCCCATAGATTATATTGGAAAAGCACAAAAGCATTTTGTTTTTCAATAATCGAACAAAGAATTGGTAAGCCGCAAACGGTCTAAGTTCTTAAGTAGACAGAATCGATTTGTTTACTGACGTATTTTGGTTTTGTTTGAGTATGTTCAAGTAGCTTACTACTAATAGCAAGATACTCCGTTTCGAAACAATTCATAAACATGTAGAAGCGGTCAGGTACGCAGGATATATTAATGTGCGCAGACGTTCGCGCAAAACGCAGGCGCACACACTCGTCTTACCCCCCCTTCATAAACATAAATAGCCTATATACGATATAATTTCAGCAAATTAAAATAAATGTTCATTCATCCAGCTATACTACTAATAACACACTAGCGTTCGCGGCACAGGTACCGGGTCGCGCGCGGCGCGTGTTGTATCGAGGGCTTCGACCAATAGCCGTACGACGTTTATCCACGTAGATAACGTTCGCTGCGGCTATTGGTCGAAGCCCTCGATATCTGAACCCGCGCGAACACTGGTAAGGTAACGTTTGACCCATCATGACGACCTAATCTGTCACTCCCATGAAATTAATTCTGTAATATACATATAATATTATTTGTATTCTAACTGCGATCTGGAGGTCCGGGTTCGATTCCGGATGGGGACATTATCGAAATCACTTTGTGAGACTGTCCTTTGTTTGGTAAGGACTTTTCAGGCTTGAATCACCTGATTGTCCGAAAAAGTAAGACGATTCCGTGCTTCGGAGGGCACGTTAAGTCGTTGGTCCCGGCTATTAGCCGTAAAAACACCTCCACCAACCCGAATTGGAGCAGCGTGGTGGAGTATGCTCCATACCCCCTCCGGTTGATTGAGGGGAGGCCTGTACCCAGAAATGGGACGTATATAGGCTGTTTATGTATGTTTATGTATATTCTAACTGCACATGATAACATTATTTCTAAAAGTCAAAGCCAGTTTATCTTTCACCATAGAATAAGCAATAATACTACGTATAGAACGGCAACTCTCCGATCTCCACCATCGCCTGAGCTAGGTTTACCTCACCCCCCTCGAACATAGTTTAGACTTAAATCGTATGGTGTCAGACGTCACACACGCAAATGCGCGTGTACGATATTGTCAATGTGTAGTGTCTGTGTAAAACGAGGTTGTATGAAGTTTCCGGGATGTGCTTTCACCATCATCTAAAACTCGCACGTAACACAACAAATACAATATTAATGATCGTAAAACACTTTAGGGAGCTGGCAGTAGGTATTTATGAGATCACAGCCCCGTGGCATGGCGGCGGATATTTCATTATCCCGCGGGATACGTTTATTTACCAGGGCAAAAATGCCTTTAAAACGCTGCGTTGGGACGATGAAAGTGTCTGGTGTATTTGCTGTTAACGTTGTTTCTACTGCACGTGTTGATATATCTACATACATAAATAGACAGAGATTACAAACGAATGTTACGAACGAGACAATAACATAATTGAAACTTTTCGTCGAAATGGTCATAAGGCGGTGGTGGACAACAACCCTGATATTCTGTGAAACTTGCAACCATTATCCAGCTGGCATTTAAAAAATATATTTACTATATTTTTGTTGAGCTTGACTGTCTACGATTCTACGTAAATACGCCGAGATTACTCATATCGACATTTATGGAGGTAACATACTTCAGGTCTCCATATTAGTTCTAATACAACTTACGTATTTGGAAGCTCCCGTTAGATCACTGACCAGTTTTGCCAATTCACAAACTAATGTAATAATATATTATTATGATTATAGTTTGTGCTATGTAAGCTCAAACGTCGTCAAAGAGCAGCCTAGCTTTTTAATATTGAGATCTCATGGCTGACTTTAGTCTTCAATCGTATGGGCGTCAGATGTCACACACACACAGATGCGCGTGTACGATAACGTCAATGTGTCTGTGTAAAACGAGGTTTTTGTAGGAAGTGTCTGGGGTGTATCTTTAGCTTCGCCGTATACAGGGTGTTAGTGACATCGTAACGAAAACTTTGAGGGGTGGTTCAGGCCATGATTCTGAGTTGATATCAAGTAGAAATTTCCGTCGCAAAAGTATGGATTGGAAAATAATTAAAAAGAAAAGAAAAATTTTCATGATTTTTTTGACACGAAATTCCACTTGATATCAACTCAGAATTATGGTCTGAACCATCCCCCTCAGTATTCGTTACGGTGTCACTAACACCCATACCTACTTATATGGCTACCGTATGTACTTGTACGGGGTGTAAGTGTCATCGTAACGAATACTGAGGGGGATGGTTCAGACCATGATTCTGAGTTAATATCAAGTGGAATTTTCCATCGCAAAAGTATAGAATTGAAAATAATTTAAAAAAAACTAAAAAAAAGCATGAATTTTGCGACGGAAAATTCCACTTGGTTTTAACTCAGAATCATGGTCTGAATCAACCCCCTCAGTATTCGTTACGATGTCACTAACATCCAGTATATTTTATAATGCACGAGCTGGGTATCAGCTTTGAACAAAATTATTAACAAAACATTTATATTGATTGTTGTGTAAATAAATCATCATAACAGTTTTTTCCTGGTTACCTGAAAGAAATTGCTGTAGAACTTATGTTATGATGTATGTTTATTTCTGTATTTGTGCAATAAATGATAATTTAGGTATCTTTTTCTATCGTGTGGGTTGTGAGGTGAATTACCAACCTCATCAACCCTAGTGTCAGGGTTATTATTGACCCGCAAAGGCCCCTGACATAGCTCATGTAACGACTACTTACTTACATCAGTAAATAGTAACTAGGACCAACGGCTTAACGTGCCTTCTGAAGCACGAATCATCTTACTTTTTGGACAATCAGGTGATCAGCCTGTAATGTCCTAACCAAACAAGGGATCACAAAGTGATTTTTGTGATTGTCCCCACCGAGATTCGAACCCGGGACCTCCGGATCGTGAGCCCAACGCTCAACCACTGGACCGCGGAGGTCGTTAAGATTTAGGTATTATACGCGTAGTGCGGCTTTGTTGCATGTGAATGCATAGTTTTTACTGTATAGTCGTGTGAAAATCTATCTATTGCTATTGGTTATTCTTACTACAATCACCCACTATGGAAAAAGTTGTTATTTCTTTACTAATTAAACAGTGGTGACGTGGCCAAATGTGACACCCGCTAACCTAGCAAGCAAATGTTTATTCACCCAAAGGGCTTGAAAAAACCACATCGAAGTAATTCACCTATAAAAGCAATATTGCTATTTGACATTTGTTTGCATTGCGCCCCTACTTTTATATCCGCAAATGTCAAATTGTAATATTGCTTTTTTGATGAATAGCTTCGATTTGGCCTTTTTACCCCCGAGTTCTCTGACCGCGAATTCGATCCCGATAAGTACATTCTGGGTCTCTTCAAAGCAAGAATCTATAAGTACTTTCTAGGTATGAATGTCGCAGGCTCGGTCACATCGTCACTTACCATTAGTGATGTGCCGGATCGTTAAAAATGTATATCCGCGGATATCCGTATCCGCGGATATACATTTTTAACGATGAATACGGATATTTAGTGTAAAGATCCGCGGATACGGATACGGATCTTAATTTCCTTATTCTATATTATTCGATTGGTGTCGGCCCTCGCGACCTTGAAACGATAGTAGACGTCTTCGCTCGCCGCAACGTCAGGCAGGACACGTTTTAACTTGCATTGTGCCGGTAGTACTTTTGTTTTGGTTATGGTAAAACAATCTGAATGGAATTTTATAGTTTTTTAATTAATAACCACCTGAAAAAGATCCGTAAAAGATCCGCGTGAAAAGTAACGGACACGGATACGGATACGGATATTCGGAACATCACTACTTACCATCAGGTGAGATTGTGGTCAATTGATTGCCTATCTTCAATAAAAAGGTATACGTATAAGTATATTGTTGTGGTCACACTGACTGTTGTTAAAATCCTTCGCTATTGACACCCAAAATTGTGGAGCTACGAGTCATAAAAAAACTTACATAACATCATCATCATCAATTTAAGAGACACGCTCTTGTCGGTGTAACATTTTCCATTCCAGTCTTTTAAAGGTCAATTCCTTGACTTCCCTATAAGACACGACGTTAACCTTTTCTTTAATCTGTTCCATGTAAGCTCTTCTTGGTCTTCCCCTTCCTCTCCTTCTAGCTTTCCTTCTATAATGTTTTTAATAAATTCGTCTTATTAGGTGTCCAATCATCTTGCCTTTTCTGTCCTCAATAATTCTCAGTATTCGTCTCTTTTCACTTACTCTTACTAGCACTTCCTCATTTGTAACCCTTTCTGTCCAATTTACTTTACATAACATAACATAGCTGTATTCCTGATGGGTATAGACAGAGATGTGTTGTATTCCTCGTCAGATATATTTAAGTGCCTTGTAATAGGGGGCGAGCCCACGTGATATCAATTATCTATGAAACCCCGCGCTGGGATCAACCCTGTGACACTACAATGTGAGTCACGAGATCTCCGAACTGAGCTATCACGGATAATAAAACGTTTTGGCGACTTATGCTCTTAGTGACTGAGAAAATATGACGCACTTTATACTGATTGGTAACAAGCCATCTCCTATAAAACTTACATCATTTGAGATACGACGTGATTCCATAACCCATTTCTAACATATGCTTTTGTTTTGACTTGACCTTTTGTAGATTTCACATTATGAAGGTCGTTTTGACGTTTGTCCCGCTAATAAAGTTTCGTATTAATTGATAACTTAATTAGAGGAGTAAATAACTGTACTTTATTGTGTTCATCATTTTTCGTATTAATTTATAAATTCTTCTTCTTATCGTGTGGGTTGTGAGGTGGAATACCAGCCTCACCAACCCTGGTGTCAGGGTTATGATTTAGCCGCCAAAGGCCCTTGACGTGGCTCATGTAACGATTACTCACTTACATTAGTAAACAGTAACCAGGACCAACGGATTAACGTGCCTTCCGAAGCACGGATCATCTTACTTTTGGACAATCCGGTGATCAGCTTGTAATGTCACAAAGTGATTTTTGTGATATGTCCCCACCGGGATTCGAACCCGGGGTCTCTGGATCGTGAGCCCAACGCTCAAACCACTGCACCACAGAGACCGTTTATAGGTAACTATATTGACGGAACTAATAGCTGTAAGTACTTTATTGTGTTCATCAAGTTTCGTATTAATTTATTACTATATTGACTTAGCGAATTGCTGTACTTTATTATGTCAGAACGGTTAACATAGTAAATCTACAAAAGGTGACGACAAAACAAAAAATACACGACGGAATCATGTCGTTTTTCAGATGTAAGTAATTTTAAGTATGACGTTCACTTCTTACAAAACGTTCATTTTAAAACTGTTGCCAATTCTACTCATGTTTAAAAGAAAGTATTGTGAAAGTATTGTTACCACAAAACATGCATATTTATTTTTATACTTAAGTATATAAAAGCTATTCCATTACTTCTGTAGGGGACACTCTAAACGTTTTAAGTTCGAGAGTGCTCAAGTAGCCTTGTGGGTCCGGCCATGGTCAAGCACAAATGACTGGCTAGTAGCTAAATTACTTGACTGGCAAGTTAATATTTGTCTACGTATCTACTTTTGATTTATCTGTATATCTGACTTTTTGTCATTATTATTTTATGTAGATATAATTCGTGGCTGACTTTGCAAAATGACGTATCTGCAATTTTTTGCTAAAATAAATAATTTGTGTCTTATTGACGATATCAAAAGGTGCAAATCAGACTCGACAAAAATTTCAAATACGTCGGTTAGCGACGTCAGCGACGAATTATTATAATTTATTTCATATATTGCACCTCTTTTTATTCGTAGCTATTGTTATACTACCTCTGGATTGGCTGGAAGAGATCTCTCTTAGAGATAAGTCCTCCCTTGTAAACGTCCATTTCATGTTTGTGATGTAAGTAGTTAAGTGCAATAAAGTATAACAAGTGAATTGCTTTGATTCGGCCTTTTAAACCGCCCAGATCACATTCAGGCTTTATTTAATAACTTTTTTTTGACGTGACTTATTGCAGATAACGTAATAACTTTAGGTAACAATAACGCCGCTTAATTATACATTATCCAAAAAGTTTATTACTGTACCTACCTCATGAGAAATTAAATTAAATGAAATTTATTTGCAGGCATACAAGGTTATAAGTCAGATATTATAATAACATAACAAGATTGCGAACTAAAATGGATATATAATAATAAATATTTAAAATCAGAATAGAAAAAATAATAAAGATACATTTAAAAATAACAATCTAAAAGTTACATTAAATAATTATAAAATACACTATTTACATATTTCATTAAAAAATAGTTATAATTTGATAAAATTCGTCTATATTATAAAAGCAATTATCAGTGCATAGTGAGTCATAATTATTTAGTGTTTTTCCTTCACATTTAATTTGCAAGTATACCTAAACTAATACCGCTTATGGAATAGCTGCCATTTGCACTTAAGTTCAAATTGCTATGTCAAGGTGGACAACGTTTTCTTGAGTACAATTTGTTGAATGTGTCTAGTAGGTAAGGCTGCTTTCATACTTGTGTTTTTCTCGCCAGACCGGTACCGCGGCGTGCACACTGTTATATCGTCGCGATACAGCCGCATTCCCAAAAAACGTATAACTGTTGAAACGGAAATCTTTTGCTACCTATAGGAACGGTAGATGAAATAGAAAGGTGTTATGAAAATACAGATATGTTTCAGAAATTTATAAAGTGGTGTCTACCTGAAGGGCACAGCTAGATATTATAGACCGGTGAGCATGAGACAAAGATAACTCCTTTTGAATTTGTACAATAATTGTCATATATTTTTTAAATGTATAACCATCGGCAGGTAAAAACCCTATGGAGGGAGACAGGTCGCGCTTTGGTCCGTCAGGTTAATTTTATTGTCACTCCGTAACAACCATGGGATATAAAACGTATAAAAGTATGATAAACGCAAACCCAGCGTCATCGCGTCATGTGCGAATTTTATCCGACTTCAAAAAAGAAGGAGCTTATTTGTTTGTAAGTCCAAAAACTCGCCGGAAGCTACAAGATCTTATGTTTCTCTATGAAATCATCAACAATAAAATATGTTTTTTCTTTCATACACTTAAGAGTGCGTTTTTCAGTAGTCCACATACGCTCTACACACCTACACACACATACACAGACCTACACACACGCATACACACACTATTACACCACACGCACACACACACACCTACACATACACATATACTGTACTGTGTGTGTCTGTATGTACTTATATATACATCTATCATACACACACATACATACATATTCATTTATGTATCTTATTATTTGACTTGTTACCCTGCACAGTACGATAGGGATACGGGCGCGATATCTCGGACAGGTTACTGTACAAGTACAAGTATACGAGGTGTATTATTATACCTATTTTTTAATCTGACCCGAGCTTGCATTCGAAAGTGCAACGCGCATGTTCAAGGTGAATACCGCATCTATATAACAATTTTTAAAGACTAAATACATAAACGAATACTATCAATTAGTTCCATTAAAATCCGTGGACATCTTCGTGGCGCTGACTATATTTTAAACCTGGTATTATTTCTAATACCTGCATATAAGGAAAAGTGGCTGTGATATTAATTGGGCCGAGGCTTAATTAACACCGAAACCAAATTTCACCGAACACCGAAACAACTCTTTATTAGGTCCTTGAAATACAAAAATCGCCTTTACATCTAATGTCTATAGACTACAAACTATAGCTATCTTATCTACGGTTTAGGGTTGCTACAATTAGGGAGTTAAACATAACTATCGAGGAGTGGGTGTACAAATGTACATAATATACACCTCACCTCTGCTTACCCCTTCAGGGATATGGGCGTGATGCTAGGTTATGCTATGTTACCTTTCTTCGTCAAAATTCAAAGATTCAAAAAAATTCAAAAATATTTATTTTTCAAAATTGGGCTACAAAATTAGCGCTTTTTAACGTTAAAAATTAAATTACATAATGGTGTTAATTCCTGTAAATACCATCTAATTTTATTTTAAGTTATATCTGTCATTTTCTTATCCGCCGAAAAGGAAAGGGACGGGTAATTGACAAGCATAAAATTTATGGAACACACGTCAATTTTAAGCACAAATCTAAACCAACCGTCTAAAAATTTTACATCACTCAATAACCCGACACATTCATTTACTCATTCTTCCTAAAATTAAGAGCTGTGAATCATCCGTCCCTTTCCTTTTCGATGGGTATGAAAATGACGGATATAACTTAAAATAAAATTAGGCGGTGTCTGCAGGAATCGGGGCCATTATGTAACTAGCTGTAAAACTACTACCACATCGGTTTAGTAATAAGGTTGATAATGTGTTTATAAGTTTTAAGGTTTTACGTAATATAATTATATTTAATTTAAACTATTTACCGGTTTAACAATGTTTCTGTTTTAAAAGTAAGTATTGTATAATGTTGTTTTGTAATAATTGTAACGCTTTGTATAGAATTAAGATTTTCTAATTTTAGTAAAGTAACAAATATCATAATGTAAATAGTATTTAATGTTTACTTAATGTAGAGTTCAATAAGTGGTACTTTACTCTCACTATCTACTACGGAAGAAATATTTATTTTTTATTTAAAAATAAATAACACAAAATCAAGTACCTATCTAATAAAATATTTATTTAAAATATAAAATAACTATACATATGTATAACATAAAAACAGCCTATATACGTCCCTCTCCTGGGCACAGTTCTTCCCTTAATCAAGCGGAAGGGGTACCACCTCCATTAGAGCATTTGTGCTCTATAGATCATACTCCACCACGCTGCTCCACTGCGGGGTGGTGGAGGCTTTTGAGCTAGTAGCCTTACGTGTCTTCCGAAGCACGGATCATCTTACCTCTCCGACAAACA